>NW_015167586.1:30543-55938 GCF_001447785.1 Gekko japonicus | reverse complement strand
TGGGTCCACAAGTATATCTCTGCTTTCTCCAAAGAGGATGATGATTATATTTTGGGATTGCCTGACTGTATCCGCAGCCCTGAGGGCTTGATTTACTCTGGAGATAAACTGTTTGTCCCGACTTCCCTCCGGAGGGAAGTGTTGGACTCTGCCCACGGTTCCAAACTTGCGGGCCATTGGAACTTTGTTAAATCGCTTCAACTCCTCCGCAGGCAGTTTTGGTGGCCCCACATGCGCAAAGATATGTTGGAATTTGTACGCACCTGTCAAACTTGCGCATTGACTAAACCTAGGGGGGGGAAGCCTCCTGGACTTTTGCATCCTTTGCCTACTCCTTCCAGACCGTGGGAAGTGGTCTCTATGGACTTTATCACTGATCTCCCTGTGAGCAAGGGGAACACTGTTATTTGGGTGGTGGTTGATCTGTTTTCTAAGCAAGCCCATTTCATTCCTTTCCCTTCGTTGCCTACCGCACAGAAGTTGGCTGCGGCATTCATGTCTCATGTGGTGAAAATCCATCAATTGCCTACTAAGTTAATTTCTGACAGGGGGACCCAGTTTGTTTCTAAATTTTGGAAGGAACTCCTCGCTATTTTGGGGGTGGAGCAGGGGCTCAGCAGCGCTTATCATCCCGAGACTGACGGCCAAACAGAAAGGGTTAATCAAACTTTGGAACAGTACCTTCGTTGCTTCACTAATTACCAACAAAATGATTGGGCTGATTTGTTACCCCTGGCTGAATATTGTTACAATAACACTGTGCATAGTTCGACTGGCATGTCTCCATACAAGGCTGTCTCTGGGTATGACAGCCCCCCCTTCCTTTCCTGGAGGGGGTCTCTGACCGTCCCGTGGGTGATGCTAATACCTGGTGTTCTTCTCTAAGAACTGCGTGGCCGCTTTTGTGTCAAACTCTCGATGCTGCTAAAGCAGCTTATAAGGCCCAGGCAGACAAGGGTAGGGTGGTGGGATTTGATCTGAAACCTGGGGACCTTGTGTATGTTTCTACTAAAAACATCAAGATGTTGCGCCCTAGCAGAAAACTGGGTTGGAAATTTATTGGGCCGTTCAAGGTGCGCAAGGTGATTAATGATGTTGCTGTTGATGTTGTATTGCCTAAAAATTTGCGTTCTCTGCATTCTGTATTTCACATGAGTTTGCTGAAGAAGGATCCTGGCACCTCTCCATGGAGGCCAACTGTTTCTCCGCCGCCTCCGATCATCCTTGAGGGGGATGAGCATTTTGAAATCGCTGATATCCTTGATTCCAAGCTGAAACGTGGTAAACTCTGGTACCTCATTGAATGGGTTGATTTCGGTCCCCAGCACCGCGAATGGGTGGAAGAAGGGGATATTCGGGCCCCTTACCTGCTTCGTTGTTTCCACAGGAAGTTCCCGGACAAACCGGGAGGTCTCCCGCCCAGCCCGGGAGGTCTCCCGCCCAACCCGGGAGGTGGTGGTTAAAGTGTGTTTTTGAGGGGGCAGTATGTCAGCAAGCTGCCATGGTGTTCTGTGTGACTTCTGGTTGTACATATGTGATCCCTGTCCCTGCCAGCTGACCTATGTGTTTGCCTGCTGTAATGCCAAAGTAAAACAACTGGAGGATGTGAGGGGGAGAATATGCTTCGCTGCCAGCTTGTTATTTCTCGAGCCTGAGAACTGCACCTGTGTTGTGTCTACTGTTTGCCTGGTTCCCAAGATCTGTGCAAGGAACCGTTTTCTCCTGCCCGCCGGCGGGAACGTTATCCATTGGTTCTGTATCTAACTTGAATCCCTTTATCATGTCTGCCCTAACTGTTGGTCCCCAGTTCTAACAAAGAACGTGTTTGAGTATCTTTCCAATGCTTTGAAATAAACTTTGCTTTCTTTGAAACGTGGATTTATTCTCGATGCTTGGGGATCCAACACATACATACCTTTTTCTCTCTACTGATGGACCTGTCTATAAACCACATTGGCTACTTGGTGAGCTCACTCTGGAGCAGGCCACATAGAACTGTCCATTTAAGAAGTAGTCGTCTATTAAGTCAATTCCTGCCACCTTCAGTGTCTGGCCTTGGGACTTGTTGATGGTCATAGCAAAGCAGACCTTAGGGGAGAACTGCAGCCTCTTGAACTCAAAGGGGTTTTGCTGATGGTATGAGTGGTATGCAAGGTCTGAGCACCGACTGTCCCCGAGCACTGCTGGTGAGCAGTGTGGCCTCGATGATGTTCCTGTGCAGGGCCTTCACTTGCAGTCTGGTGCTGTTGCAGAGTTTGGGTGGCTTGAAGTTCCGCAGCAGCATCACTGGAGCCCCTGCTTTGAGGAGAAGCTTGTGGCCTGGGAAGCCAGGAGGGTTGAGGGTGTTGAGGAACTCTACAGGGTAGTGGACCATGTCATCCTTTGCACCACTGAGTCCATAGATCTGTACGCCATTTCTGGGGTTTGGCCTGTGGATTTGCAGGGGGGTGCAGGGCATACTTTTTTTTTTACAAGAATGCTTCTTATTTATGTTACATTTTTTATATATTTACAAAATTGCCTCTCATTTATGTTACATTTAAGAAGTGGAACATAACTATGCATTCAAAACAACATCTGAGCAGATATTAAGCAAGTTCATATGAATTTTCTAGAACCCACACTGTGAGAATTAAATAACTGAATACAGGAAACCACTTTTCTACAAATTTGGGGTATATTTCCATAGTGGATGGGAGTGTGGCTAAAGCCATTGGAGAGGCTGGGCCAGCAACATCGCTAAGGTGATCCTGCTGGGGCAGCCTTCCTGATGGATTAAAGTACCCTGGCCCTGCTCCTACACCTGATAGACACCCGCCTGTCTGGTGTTGGGGGGGGGGCTGTGTTTAAAGGCATCGGGGAGGCTGGGCCAGCAACAGCACTATGGCAATCCTGCTGAGCAAACCTCCCCGATGGCTGTAAGCATCCCACCTCCTCTGCTACACCTGACAGGGGGGAGGAGTATTAGAAACCACTGTGGAGGCAGGGCTGGCAGGATCACTAAGGCATTACTGCTGGGATGGGTTCCCTGGTGGCTTTAAATACCCTGCAACTGCTGCTGCACCTGTCAGGTGTAAGAGGTGTGTGTGTGGGGATGTTTGAAGCCATTGAAGAGGCTGGGCCAGCAGCATTACTGCACCTCACAGGTGGTTGGCCGTTCCTGATTTCCTCAACTGTCATTAGCTCTCTGCAGTCTCCTGTAACTGTTTTTTTTACCTCAGAACACTGAGCTCTGCAGCTGACCAATCAGAGGGTTGGGGGTGCAGGGAGGCAGCAGCCTGGCAGCCACATAGGAAGCAATTTGTTGTTCAGTCCCACAATCAAGTCCAACTCTTCACGACCCCTTTTGACCCCTTTAAGGGGTTGAATTTCTAAAAATCCCTTCTTAGTGAGCATCTACACCATGGTAGGAGCGCTCTCCCCGAATTTCGTGTTTCTAGGTCCAGGGGTTTGGCTGGGCGTTGATTTTACGGTGAGGGGACTTTCTTTTTTATATATAGATTGGCTCTGAACTTGCTGAGACTCAGAGGAAAAAAGATCTTGGGGTCATAGTGGATAGCTCAATGTAAGTGTCAACCCGTGTGCTGCAGCAGTGAAAAAGGCAAACTCTATGTTTGGGATGATTAGGAAAGGGATTGAAAATAAAACGGCTGGTATTGTAATGCCCATGTATAGATATATGGTGCGGTCTCATTTGGATAGTTCTGGTCACTGTATCTTAGAAACGACATTACAAAACTAGAAAAATGCAGAGGAGGACGTCAACCAAGATGATGACGGGTTTGGACTGGAGCACCTTCTCTATGAAGAAAGGCTGAAGAGTCTGGGACTTTCCCATTTAGACAAGAGATGACTGAGGTGGTACATGATAGAGGTTTATAAAGTTATGCATGGGGTGGAGAGAGTTGCCAGATAGAAATTTTTCTCCCTCTCCCAAAATACTAGCACCTGAGGGGATCCAGTGAAACTGATGGGCAATAGATTCAGGATGGACAAAAGGAAATACTACTTTACAGAGTGACTAAAATACAGAATTTGCTGCCAGAAGGTGTAGTGATGGCCACAGGAATAAACAGCTTTTAATGAGGATTAGATTTATGGAGGATCGGTCTGTCAGTGGCTACTAGCCATGGTGACTGAGGGGAACCTCCACATATAGAGCTACTCTGTATCCCAGAGCCAGGCGGCAACATCAGGGGAAGGCCTCAGCCTCTCTGCCCTGTTGTTAGGCCCTCCAGAGGAACTGGTTGGCCTCTGTGTGAGACAGGATGCTGGACCAGAGGGACCTTCACTGGTCTGATCCAGCAGGGCTTTTCTTATGTTCTTACCGCTCCCTCACCACCAAGCAGCAGGAGGGAGTACAGACAAGCAGGCAGATGCTTGGGATGGGGCTGCCCCCACTGTATAAGCCACAGAAGGGCAGCAATACAGGCTGGCCAATGCCCCCCCCCCACACACACACACTTAAGAGATGGTGAGTGGGTGGGTGACTCAAGTGGGCAGGGGAGGAGTGGGGAGAAGAGATTGGATGTATACCCCGCCCTTCACTTGGCGTCTCAGAGCGGCTTACAAACTCCTTTCCCTTCCCCTCCCCACAACAGGCACCTTGTGAGGTGGGTGGGGCCGAGAGAACTCTGACACAAACTGCTCTTTCAGGAATAGCTGTGCCAGAGCTTGTGACTGATCCGAGGTCACATCAGCAGGTGCAAGTGGAGGAGTGGGGAATCAAACCCGGTTCTCCCGGATTAGAGTACGCACACTTGACCACTACACCAAACTGACTAGCAGGTGGGCCAGTGAGCAAGGGATGATGAGATTTCCCCCCCTCCATGAGTCACACAGGTCCCCACTTGTTGTTTTCTAATTCTGTGATCCTAGTCCTATTACATTGTTTATTTGATGTCTTACGCTGCCTGAATTGTTCTTATATTTTGTAATCCGCTGCCGCTGCCACCATTACCACCAACGGTGGTAAGAACATCGAAGTTGAGAATGCCCTTGAACGTAGTACTATTAGAATGCTGCAATGAGCCCAGCGGACGGGCTCGGACCATTTTTCTGGACAATGATGCTATCATTTTTAACAACTTAAGACCGCCTGATAAAAGGAAGCACTTTATTGTTTATTGTTGATTGTAATGTTATTGGATTTTATTGGATTTTATGTGTTTTATGTTCGGGCTATGCCCCTTGTAAGCCGCCCTGAGGGCGGGGTAAAAATACTTAAATAAAATTTAAAAAATAAAATAAAATAAATCCAACTTGAGTCTCAGCAAGAAAGGTGGGCTATATGAATGAGGTAAAGAAATTCATTTACATAAACTACTCAGAGTCTAAAGAGCAGCTCATTTCTACTGAAGAGCTTTCCTGTGTCTGGTAATTCATGGATTACACAATTGTACTTGTTTGTTAATACCTTTAGAATTCCAACTAGCTTTGAACCAGTGTACCTAAAAAGCAGTTCATCCCTATGTGACCCTGCCCATCAGTTGAGATCCTTTCTTGAGGCCCTGCTGTGCCCACTTAGTTATCAGAGGTGAGGCAGCCTTCTCAGTTATGAGACCCCACGTGAGGCTTATGCTCCCACTGTTGCATGCCTGGTGCACCGCCAAAAATTGTTATTCCAAGCTTGCATGCTTGAAAGGCAAGGTAGAAATATTTAAAATGTCAGCTTTGTCATATGCATTTTAGTCTGTATTTATTGTATTTTATATCTGTATTTGCTGGTTTTATATTGTATGTTGTTTTAAATTGTTGTAAGCCGCCCCGAGCCGCTTTGGCGGGAGGGCGGGGTAAAAGCCCAAGTAAATAAATAATAAATAAATACTGCCTCTCGGTAGATATGTTCACTAGGGAGACATCATCCAGGGTGTGTCCATGTTCAATGATGGCTGTGCAGCTCCCGGGATAGGGGGACCACATTAGTGTCTTGGAAAGTTTCTAATTAGAAACATTACATGAATTTCAGGAGGCAGCTTCAAAGCAAATGCACAGGACAATGTTGTAAATTGTCCTTGGAGCTGAAATCAATCTTGTTCCCATGTTAATGTTCAAGAATATAAACTAATATTACACATATTTTCTGATATATTTATAAAACAATTTATTAGCATAGCACTGCCCAAACCTCCTCATTCAGGAGAGCTAAATAGGTATTATTTTTACTACAGAGAAATAGGAAAATATGAAGCATAAAATCTGCTTTCCTTACAGCAGGAAGCAGGGTCTGAAAAAGTATCTGTCTTCTCAGAGGAATTTTATGTGCAATGATCTCATCATTAACCCACTACTGAGCCACAGAAGGACCTCTTGAATGGGTTACATTCAGTTAAAAAGGAGACAGGATGGTTACATTCAATAGAAAAATAGTATCTCAGGTGGGGGAAAGGGCCACTAGGCCACAGGAAGTGTTTTTTAAAAAATCCAACTCTATAATGGTACAGTTCTCAGCATGAAGCCAGCTCTTGAAATGAACACCTCCCTCTTAGAAAACACAGAAGCTTTTCTATGGATAATGCAGATTCTTTAGAATAACCACTGTGGACTCTAAGCAAGGTCCTCAACAAGAAACAGAAACAAGAGTTGGCCAAGTAGACGCCTGTGCGGAAAGAAGACAAGGGTTTGAAAGGGAAATCACACTGCAGCATGGTTCAATAGCCACTGTAGATTCTCCCGCGTAGGTTTCAAGCAGCAATAACCCCTGTAGCAAACAGCAGGGCTATGGTGATGAACAGGAGACTCAGCATCAGGGCTGTGATATTCAGGCACCTGGAAGTGGAGCCGTAGCTGCTGGCACCATTATGGTCACCGACCATTTTGCGATCCCGTGCCTGATAGGAGAGAAAAGAGAAAGATTAACTGTTGGAGACAAGCTGGGAAATACCCCAAAGGTGTATTTGTGGAAAAGCTATTCCCCTGTGCTTTAGCAAAACCCAGACACAAAGAACCACCCCAAAACCACAGTTCTTAAGATCTCTGTGGTACTACCAGATGTGAAGATCATTAAAATCTATCTTGAAAGGAGATTGGATTTATACCCTCCAGCCCTCCACTACCCAAAGGTGTCTCAGAGCAGCTTACAAACTCCTTCCCCTTCCCCTCCCCACAACAGACACACCCTGAGGTAGACAGGGATGAGAGAGCTCTTTCCAGAACTATCCTTGAGATAAGAACTCTGACAGAACTGTGGCTTGCCCAAGGTCATCCAGCAGGTGCAAGTGGAGGAGTACCAGTTTGATTTCCCACTCCTCCACTTGCAGCTGCTGGATGACCTTGGGCAAGCCACAGTTCTGTCAGAGTTCTTATCTCAAGGATAGTTCTGGAAAGAGCTCTCTCATCCCTGTCTACCTCAGGGTGTGTCTGTTGTGGGGAGGGGAAGGGGAAGGAGTTTGTAAGCTGCTCTGAGATTCCGAGTGAAGGATGGGGTATAAATCCAATCTCTTCTTCTTCTAAATTCCCGATAAACCAATTAACTCCTCAACATACACACTACCAGTGCAGTAAAAGCCACACATTAATCTCTAATTTCCCAAGGATCCACACTAGCAAAGAAGAAGAAGAAGAGGAGGAAGAAGAGGAAGAAGAAGAGATTGGATTTATACCCCGTCCTTCACTACCCAAAGGTGTCTCAGAGCGGCTCACAAACTCCTCTCCCTTCCCCTCCCCACAACAGACACCCTGTGAGGGAGGTGGGGCTGAGAGAGTTCTGACAGAGGCTGCTCTTTTCAGAACTAGGACTTGCCCAAGGTCATCCAGCCAGGTGCAAATGGAGGAGTGGGGAATCAAGCCCCGTTCTCCCAGATTAGAGTCTAACCACTACACCAAAGTAAAAGGCAGCAGTACAGTTGACTCAAATGTTGGGGACTCCTACCACTGTTTTCCTTATTAATCAGCCAGGCTGCTGCCAAGTAAAACAAAGAAGTTGCTCACTCCCCATAACTTCACTGCAGGGGGGGGGGGGCTACACCAGGACAGACAGAGGAGGAAGAGACTCCAAGGCCACCCCATACATTCCTTGCGGGAGATTTTCCTCTTCTGAGATTTCTTCTCTCCACCAATGAAGCCTTCACAAAACCCACATCTCACTCCTAGAACGGGGGTGGGGGGGAAGAAGCAGAGCATCCCCCCCCCAGCATCTGGGCAGTTGCCCTAATGAGCCCGACACACACAAAGGGCATCTTCCTAGGAAGACCCACTGGGGGGAAAAGCCTTTGGACTACTGGGACTCCCTCGTGAGTCAAGACGACTCGGTCAGGCTGTTCGAGGGGCTCGCGCTCCCCTCCCGCCGGGCCCCCGGCCCTGAGGCGTGGTTGACGTTCTCAGACTGCAGTGTTCCCTCTAAGAAGAAGAAGAAGAAGAGATTGGATTTATACCCCACCCTTCACTACCCAAAGGAGTCTCAGAGTGGCTGACAAACTCCTTTCCCTTCCCCTCCCCACAACAGACACCCTGTGAGGTGGGTGGGGTTGAGAGAACTCTGACACAAACGGCTCTTTTCCAAGGACAGCTGTGCCAGAGCTTGTGACTGACCCAAGGTCACATCAGCAGGTGCAAGTGGAGGAGTGGGGAATCAAACCCGGTTCTCCCAGATTAGAGTCCGTGCACTTAACCACTGCACCAAACTGGCTCTAAGCTGAGTGAGTGTGAGCTAGCTCACAGTTTTTTAGCCCCCGGCTCAAACATTTTTGCCTGTGCTCAGGAAGGAGGGCTCCAAAGCAAACTAACTGATGCAGCAGCCCAATCTCCTGCTCACAACTTTCATGCCAACAGCTCAGCTCACAAAGTAGCATTTTTGCTCCCAGGGCTCCATGGCTTAGAGGGAGCATTGGACTTCTCCGCCGAGGGAGTGGGACGGCGGGAGCGGGCGGGGGGCTCACCTTGACGGAGAAGGCCAGGGCCATGACCCCGAGGCAGCAGGCGTTGCAGTAGAGGGTGGTGCAGAGGGACCAGACGATGTGGTCGCGGGCGGGCGGCGCGTAGGCCCGCGGGGGCCCCAGGTGGACCACGGTGGTGGTGGTGGCGGCGGCGGCGGCCTCGAGGGGCGACCGGCCTTGCTCTTCCCGCAGCGGCTCGTAGCGGGGCAGGGGCGCGAGGCCCGGGAAGGGGTACTGGGCACCGCTCGCCATGCTCGAGGGGGCTGGACGTCGCCGGGCAGTCGGAGTCGGAGTCTCGCCGGCGCCTTTTCCCCCCCGGCTGCTCTGCCGCGGTCCTCTCTTTGGGGCGGGGAAAGGGGGGGGGGGAGAAAAGGCGGGATGGGCGGAGCGGAGGGAAGTCTTTGGGAGGAATCGAAAGGGAGGCGAGGGATGCCGCCGGGGGGCACGCGAGTGGGCGCACCACCAGCCCTGCCCCGCCAGGCGCACATGTTCTCGGAGCCCTTTACACTCTGCTTTCACACACACACACCCTTCCAGCCCCCTAAAGGTCAAGCTTCCCTTGCTCGAAAGCCAGTCGAGTCCGACTCTAGGGTTGCGGTGCTCATCTCCGAAGAGCCAGCGCTGTCCGAAGACGGTTCCGTGGTCATGTGGCCGGCTTGGGGGGCAGTGTTTTGCTTGTGGGGCCGGCCATTATGTGTCTGTCCGGAGCTGCCACACCACGCTGATGCTTCTAAGCAATGCTCCCTCTAAGCTGGGGAGTCCTGTGAGCAAAAATCCTACTTTGTGAGCTGCTGGCATTAAAGTTGTGAACAAGCGATTTTGTTACTTACTGCGTTATTAGTTTGCTCTGGAGCCCTCCTTCCCGAGCTAAGGCAAAAACGTGTGAGCCAGAGGCTAAAAAACTGTGAGCTGGTTCTCACACTAACTCAGCTTAGAGGGAACACTGCTTCTAAGTAATAACTAATAAATGAATAATAAACACAAGTGCCTTAAAAATGGTCAGAGTGATACAGTTTTATATATATAAATATACAGAAGTATAAGGAAGAGAGAATCAGTGGAAATAGACCCCCCCATTCTTACAGAAACAAAAGTGCTTAGTGTCATATTAGCTTTTCAGTTCCAGATGGAGATTCCCAGAACTGAAACAAGAACCAGCCTGCCCAACAGACACCCTCCCCAACAGTAAAATAACAACAACAGGGATGTACTAAAAGGAATGACAGAGTGGACTGATAGTCCCCTGGGTGTAGCAGAAGCATTCTGGGACTGGATTGACAGGCCCCAGAATGGAATGATAGTCCCTGGGAACAGAATCTGTGTGCTGGGACTGGACCTGTCAGGCCAGTCCCAGCACACAGATTCTGTTCCCAGGGGCTGTCATTCCAGTGCCAGAATACTCCTGCTACTCCCAGGGGCTGTCATTCCAGTGTGAGAACATATCTACTACACCCAGGGGCTATTATTCCACTCTGGGAGCTGTCATTCCAGAGACCTTAACAGAAAATCCATTCTGCGTTTTCTTTGTAACTCTTCTTTTGCTGTAATGTATTCCAAAGGAGCCCAAGCCCCCTACCCTCCAAGCCCAAATAACTATAGCAACTTCCACAAGAACAACAAGCAACACTCCCTCTGAGCTGTGGAGTCTTGAGAGCAAAAATCCTGCTTTGTGAGCTCCTTGCATTAAAGTTGTGAGCCGGCAATTTGGCTGCTGCATCAGTTAGTTTGCGCTGGAGCCATCCTTCCTGAGCTAAGACAAAAATGTGTGAGATGGAGGCTAAAAAAACTGTGAGCTAGCTCACACTAACGGAGCGTAGAGGGAAGACTGGCAACGGCCCTCTCCGATAGGGCAGCGGGGAGAGGACTCACTGGCACTGGGTTTTGATGGATAGGGAAGGCGTTACAGGAAGACGGGTTTCAATGCAATCCTAAAATCCCCCGATTCAGATCACCTGGCATGAGCCTGCTTTGGTTCCTGGGAAGGCCTCGTGGCCGAATCCTGGGAAGGTTTACTCACAAGTAGGTCATGGGGGGTGGGGGGAGAGGGACCCCAGCAGGGAGGGGCCCCGTAAAAACTACTAGGGGGCTGGGCCCTGTGGGCCCCACGTTAGCTATGGGCCTGCCCGCCATTTAAAAATCTTTAACGTTTTGGGGTTTCTCTGTCAGTAACATTGTTTTATATATAACTAGCAGTAAAGCTCATTGTGAAAGCAATACAATGAACTCTAGAAAGATGTGATGTGTAACGAAAGCATAGGCTGGAAGCAGGTTAAGTACATATTAGGAGTATGTAATAGAAAGGCACAAATGTGGAAATAAAGTCTCACATACCTTATGTTACACAATACCTGGTGTCCAAGGTCACACAATGTGGGCCAGAAAATGCAGCCCACAGGTCTCTGTGGAGTCATTTCTACAATTAGGCACCCTCAATTGTTCCCTCTAAGCTGTGGAGACTTCTCACCTAACCTTCAACATACCATTATCTGCCCCTCTGACTGCAGCTGACTTCTGCCCGCCCTCCATCCTGGAGATCAGTTGTAATTCTGAGTAATCTTCAGCCCTCATCTGGAGATTGGCAACAATGATTCCCCAGGAGGGAATGGCTGGTTTGGAGGGTGGAGTGTATGGCATTGTACTGTCTGAGGTCCCACCCCTCCTCAAACCTCAACCTCTCCAGGCTCCACCCATTAAATCTCCAGAAACACCAGGTGCCATCAGGAGGTCCACCAGTGGGGCCAGGACACTAGAAGCCCTCCCACTGGTGCCCCCCCAAGCACCAAGAATATAGAGCATCACTTGCCCCAGCCTGAGAGTCCCTATCTATACCTTGTGGCTAATAGCCACTGATGGACCTCTGCTCCATATGCTTATCCAATTCCCGCTTGAAGCCATCCATGCTTGTAGCTGCCACCACCTCCTGTGGCAGTGAATTCCATGTGTTAATCTCTCCTTGGGTAAAGAAGTACTTCCTTTATCCGTTCTAACCTGACTTCTCAGCAATTTCATGGAGTGCCCACGAGTTCTTGTATTGTGAGAAAGGGAGGAAAGTACTTCTTTCTCTACCTGCTCTATCCCATGCATAACCTTGTAAACTTATATTATGTCAGCCGTCAGCCGTCCTTTCTCCAAGCTAAAGAGCCCCAAGCGCTTTAACCTTTCTTCACAGGGAAAGTGTTCCGACCCTTTTATCATTCTAGTTGCCCTTTTCTGCACATTTTCTAATGCTATAATATCCTTTCTGAGGTGTGGTGGCCAGAATTGCACACAGTACTCCAAATGTGCTCTCTCACCATCCATTTACACAGGGGCAGCAATCTGATGTGCAAATGACTAGCAGCATTGACCTGTCATGTATTTGTTCAATGTGTGCTTGACATGCAACAGACTTATGCATCTGTGCTAGCGCAGCCCCATCCTAGGCCTCCCTCTGACCTTGGACTTATGAGTCATGCAAATGCTGAGCTTTCTTCCGCCTTGTGTAGCTGGCTGTATTCCATCTGTTTCCCATCAGCCTGGATTGGGAGCATATGTGGGGAAGTACCTAGGCAACAGCTAGACATCCAGCCTGGGAGTTAAGTTTTCTGGCTCCTGAAGCAGAGGGCTGCTAAGCTTTGGTAAGGGGCAGGGTTGCCAACAAGAAAATAACTACCCGGCCTACTCTTGTGCCTCTTACAGCCGGTCAATATGTAGGAGCCAGCAAATAAAGTTTTTCTTGGTATGGGATTAAGCATCTGCTTCTACCACTCAAGCTATCGTGAAAAACACAGGAGGAAGGGACAGTAAAAACAAAGGCCCCAGTCACACGGAGGATTTGCCGCACTAAAGGTACGAATGTCAGGTGGATTTTCGGGGTGCGATCACACCGCAACATCTGGGAAGCGTAGCACACCCATGGCCAACCCGTGGCATCCCGCTGAAGATGCGGAGTTAAAAAATACCAAGGAAAGTGCACTAGTATCTGGAAAACGCGCAGCACAGGCGGGCGTCCGTCCGCGGGAGCGCTAGTATCCCGTGGCATCCGCGCCTGTCCACATCCCGTCGCGAACCGGATGTTTTTCGTAAGCGCATGTGCACAAACATGAAACTGAAAGCGGTGCTGCTCCGCGGAACTGCGCATGTGCACAAACGCTAAACGCTGGTGTGATCGCTCTGTGCCGCTTCTTTGCCACGCTGCAGCATCGCTGTGTGATCGCCAGCTAACAGCCGAAGCACAGAGACTCAGGGGACCGTGTGATCAGGCTACCGTGCTTTATTTTGCTCTGGCGCCAACAGCCATGCCTCCCCCCCCCCGCATTATCTGGCCCCGTGTGACCGGTGCCCTAGTAAAAGCAGGGAGTACAAGGGATTGTTTCAGAGCAGGTAGGAGGTCCCTTCAGCTCTCTCTGCCAGGCTAGCGTTAAAGGGACAGGAGCAAATAAGAGTTGGGTTAGACAGTGTCATCGATGCAACGAACATGAAGTTGAGCCAACTTTAGAGGACGGCGGAAGACGGGAAGGCCTGGCGTGGTCTGGTCCGTGGGGTCGCGAAGAGTCGGACTCGACTGTGCGACGGAATAACAAATCCTGCTGGAGGTCCTTCCAAAGGACTCTTGTCATGTCCTCATTTGCAGTTGTGGTGGCCTGCTGGCCGTCGTGTTCTGTTTTGTTCCTCTCCCTAAGAGAGTTTCAGCTTGCATGAGTGAGTGGGTGGAAGGTTTTTATGGCATGGTGCCAGGGGTGATTTCGTAGAGAAAGAGGTGCAGGAGCTCATTAGCATAACTCATTAGCATACCTCATTTGCATATGCCACACCCCCTGACATCACCAGAAGTGTGTCAGAAGGCAACACCCACCACTCAGGCTCCACTGGACTGTTTTGGATTGCCAGCTTATGGTGGGGGGGGGGGCTCTGCAACTTACCTGGCTGCTTCTTGCTCTCACTGAGGGCTGCTGGGAGCAGGGGGTGGGGCTTGTTGCATGTGCCCGCCCCCTGGGCTCTTTACTACCGGAGCTCCGCTCCTGTGCGCTCCTGCAGGAAATAACCCCTGTATGGTGCTAAACCTCAGCTGTTTTCAGTCTGCGGGGATAAATTATCCCACTCCTTCCCATGCACATGGCAGCACACTCCACCCCTGGCTTGTGCCCACTCCAATGAACGTGTATATAGAGCCTGAACACACGGAAATGTAAACGTGTCAGACCCTTCATTCAGTTGGGGGTATCATTGTTCCCGATCACATTGGGTGCTCCATATATATGTTAAATGCATAAATTACGGCAGAGTTCCCAACCTTTTCAGCCTGTGGGCACCTGAAGACAGTGGTGGGCAAAACCACAAAATGGCTGCTACAGGAGGCAGAACCGCACATGCGGAGGAAGCCCCAGTGCAGGGGAGAGGAAGGGGTCGTTTTAAGAAAATACACTGGGAAAGAGGAGTGAGAGAGAATGATATCAACACTCTCGTGGCAGCTCCCCCTGAAACCATGTTATTTATCTGTGCAGCCAATCAGAAGCCCTGCCAGGCAAAAGCCCCCTCAAAAAAAAAAATTGGTGGGCACCTGGAAAGGTGTTAATGTATGCCACATTGGGGACCCCTGGACTACAGCCTTGTACTTGTGGGTATAGACTCAGTGCAAATTAATACTCTTCCACCGCCATGTGTTTGCATCTACACACACATCCGTTGTATGCACATAAACTCCATCCCATGATCATGAGCATTCAAACACAGCATTCCCAGTCATATGCCTTTATGCATACAGTTTTGTACCCGTGTGGGTGCCATGACCTTGTGAGGTAAACACGCATAGATTAGGGGGCAGTGCCAGTATGTTCAGGTGGGGTCAGCTCATTTGCTGCTGCCCTTCCTCTAGACATTTGGGCCCTGTATCAATCTTATGTACAGGATGGCCATGCACACTCATTCTAACAAACATGGACAGGTTGGGGGAGGTGCTTCCTGCTGTGAATCCCCCTCCCCCACATACACTCATTCATATTTGGAATGTCCGGAGAGATCTATCACCACTTGCTAACTACATTACTTGTTATGTATCTAAACCCGGCCATGTGCAAGGCGAGTTCTCCACACGGTCATGCGACGCATCCGAGCTTCGCTCCAGGAGACAGTGGCCCTAGCGGATCCTAGCCACACCAACTGGAGGGCTGGGATCCTGGTCAGGACCTATGGAACTCTCGGCCACTGTATATAGCCTATCACTGAGTGGGAGGGGGGTGTTCTGGGAGTGGGTTTACTGGGAATATAAGCCAGCCTGCGAGTCGGGGTTTCTTGTCTTGTTCTGAACCTACAATAAAGTATGAGAGCTGAAATCACTTGTCAGTCTCAGTACTTTTCATTACTGTTAATGGGAAAGCTACAGGGGTTGGTTCAAGAAGTGCCAACCAGTTATGCAGGGGGCTCCTGCAGCAGCCGAAGAAAGGGAAAGCTAGCCCTGCTGCAAGGCGCAGCCAGGTGTGCTCTAACACGGGAGGTTCAGTTGTGCACACCCACCTTCTCAAGCAGAGAAAACAAGGAAGGAAGTTAATAATGTTGGATTACTCAAAATGGTACGAGCAGTTAAGGGAGAACATTATTCCCGTCTCATAGTGATATTACAGGCAGAAGACAATAAGTACTCGGGCACAACAAGCACAAACATATCCCACAATGTAAATGACAGATTTGTTCCATTTGCCAGAACAATAACAGCAATTTACAAGAAATAACCTGACTCAGTGGCTTGAATGCTAGACAGTGGCCCCAGCCATACGGGCCGGATATCGCGGGGGGGGGGGAGGCGTGGCTGGTTGCCCCGCAGCAAAATAACATGCGACTGCACGATCAGGCGTCCCCTCGCGGTCCTGTGGTTAGGGAGGAGGTGCCGATCACATGACACGCCAAAGAAGCGGCACGGCACGGCAAACAGGGTTGTGTTTGGGGTTTTTTTAACCTGAAGTATGTGCATGCCCCATTGGGTGCTTGTGCGCATCCTTGGAGATTTCAGGGGGGGAAAACCTTTTCGCAATGGGGCATGGGCGGGTGCCGGATGCCACCGGAAATGCGATCAGATGCCTGCCCTTGCCCCACAGTTTCCGGAAACTAGTACCTCGGAGGTACTAGTTTTTAACGTGCATCTTCGGAGGGAAGCCTCGGGTGAGCCACGGGAGCTCTACGCTTCCCAGATGTGGCGGTGAGATCGCACCCAGATAATCCGCCTATAATCCCTGTAGCGTGGCTAATGCTCCCTGTGACCGCAGCCAGTGATTGCCAAAAAGCAGGAGCACATGTTAGAGCATCAGCATTTGGTTCATTCCTGTGATGGCTGCAAGTTCGCTCTTGTAAACCACAAATCTGGCAAGGTCCTCAACTTTCGAGCTAGATGCAGTCTAGTTCCCAGTAGCTGCAGTGGCTTTTGCAGAGTTCTTACATTTCAGAGCTTGCAGAAATCTGGGGCTTTTCATCCTCAAAGGGCATACAGTTTTCCCAATATGCTACAGACCTGAAAAGTTTTAATCCAACAGAGAAGTAGAGAAACATGACAAGAAACTTCTCTTATGCTTCATGTATACAGAGTGACAGCTCACCACAATGTGTTTCTTGCCACTTAGTAAACTGATGAGCCATAAGCAAACCCCCCCAGTAGTGTTAAGAGTTTTGATAGACTTCTGCTTGTGTTTTAAATCATGAATACATGATTTAAAAACAACACCTGGCAGAACATTAAAGCCGCAATACAGATGGGTGCATGTCCCTAAAAAGACTCTCTGGTAGGCAATTTATTAATTGCCCTGCCACAAAGTTAGGAGGTGTTTACCACACAGTGTGGTGTCATAAAATGGTTGATTGAAACCACTCTATGCTAAGTGAGCATGTGATTATTCATTTTCTGTATTCGCCCATTTCTCCTCCTAGTTCATACACATAGCCTCATTTTTCAAACAGTTGCTCTGCTGAGCTTTCTTCAAGTGTGTAAATGCTAATCCTCTTCCTAAAAATAAGGCATGTTCACACAAATGTTGCCTGAAATCTTAATTCAGTATATTTCCAGGAAAGCATATTGTGAAGAAATGCATTTTTTTCTTTGATGGTTTGAAATGAGCAAAATCTTCACTTTGAGTTTTAAAAGTTTGTTTCCCAGCTCTCTGGGAAGAGAACAGGCAGGAAGGGGGAAGTCAGTTCAATTGCTATCCAGATTTATCTCAGCCCACCTTCATACAAATGCTAAGAGGTCTATACAATGGGATGGACAAGACCCCACCCCCCCAAGCACGGAACAGAGTTTTGGAGGAATTAAATACTAGAGAGACTCCAGGAAGGAAATGTCTAGACTCTTCAGGAAAAGCTTCTCTGACCTGGCCTGACCTGGTCAGTGGATGGGGAAAAGAGAGATGATAAAACTCAGAGGAGCAAGGAGGAAGCTCTCTTTCTTCGGGTGCCGAGTCCATCAGAGTGGACAGAACTCTTAACTGGCCAGGTGCTGGCCTGAAATAGCTGGAGGAAGCTTCAAGGTAAAGGCAACTTGGTAGACATCTGTAACTTCCTAAGCCAACTTCCTATATTTTAACTAGCTTCCGAGCAAGGGAAACCTTTACCTTTAGGGCATGTATAGAGAGAGGGACAGAGGAACTGTGTTTTACCCATTTTTTTTTGAAACCCTTGCTCAATCTGGTGCTGTGTGAAAAGCTTGTGAACATTTTCTTTTTAATAAATACTTTACACTTTTGATACTGATAGTGGTTCTCTGTACCACATGGACCTCCACTGTCTTGGGCACACTATTCTAAGAGGAGCGCCAGGGGGAAGGCAGGCAGTTGGCAAGTGGCTATTCCTCCAAGGGCGCAGAAGGCAGTAAACTGTCCCCATGGTGACCAGGTACTGGGCAGTGGGAGACACAGAGGCAAGGCCTCAGATCTTGGAAGGAAAGCTGGGAGTCCTGACCCTCTCAGTGGGCAATTCCTACAAAGGTCAGATGGTGGCAGCGGGTTAGCCAAGACAGAAGGAAAAGCCTCTCCAGGCATTGAGTTGGAGGGCCAGGTAGAATGGGGCCTGCAGGCCAGAGCATGCCCGTTCCACCACACAGAGCTTTATACAGATAACTGGAAGCTTGCCACGCAGACTTTATGTTAGTTCAGTCTTCAAGCAACAGTATTGGTACAGCAAAAGTGAAAGTGTGTGTGTATCTGTGCATGGGGTGCAGGGACTATGTGCGTGTTATGAGCAGATAACATACATGAATGTTCTACAAAGTCCCTCTCCCCCACAAGTTCATGGTCATCTTTCAGTTTAACCCAACTAGCTTCCCCTGTTTTTTCTCTCACCCCTCTCCCCAAAACACAACCTGTGCTGAACCAATTTCCCCAGATTTTGTTAACTCCACTTCATTCAGACCTGATTCAGGAAGAAATGAAAAGCGGAGCAGGCTGTAGCAAGCAGCATCGTGTCTGTACTGGCTGAAATGATAACACAGCATTCAAAAAAGGGGGCTTTCCAAAATGAAGGAAGAATTACTGAACATCCAATGCCAAAATAGCAACCTTGTGAAGCAATGCTGTGAGGCTCTTGCCACAAATCAACAACAGGATTAGGCACCACTTTATGGATATGTGCAATGAGCCAGCCAAACCTTTTCTTCTCCCCTCATGAATGCAATAGTAAGAATTAAACATGTGTTTGACTCCCACACCCATTGGTCTGTTTAAGACTTGATCCTATGCAAGTTTTCTCTGAAGTTAACCTCACTTTAAACTCTATGGCGCTGACTCCCAAGTAACTGTGCATCGAATTTCATCCTTCGATAACATTCCTAGGGACAATTAAGGCCTACAGAATAAAGTTAGGTTGACTTCTGAGTAAACATGCATAAAACTGGGCTGCTAGACAGACCTCAGTTTTGGCTTGCTTCTGTCCATTGTTCTTAGCACGGAAGAGAATTTGTCCAAATCAATGGATTACAACTCATGAGGCAGCTATGGGCAGCGGTACCTTGTACCAACTTAGACTGGTTAGCCAGCTGTGGCTTTTCTTTGGCAGAATAGATCTGACCAGTGTGGTGCATGCCACGGTCACATCTAGAGTAGATTAATGCAGTGCGTTCTACATGGTGCTGTTCTTAAGAAGTGTTCAGGAACTTCAGGAGTGGCTCACAGGAACTTCGGGAGTGGTTCAGGAACTTTGAGAGTGGCTCACAGGGACCACATTCCAGCCTTGGCCCACCGATACTGACTCTCAGATTGATTCTGGGCACAATTCGAGGTGCTGGTCTTGACCTTCAAAGCCATATACAATTTGGGACCAGCATACCTGAAGCCCTGCCTGCTCCCTTATGAAGAAGAAGAAGAGATTGGATTTATACCCTCCGGCCCTTCACTACCCAAAGGTATCTCAGAGTGGCTTACAAACTCCTCTCCCTTCCCCTCCCCACAATAGACACCCTGTGAGGTAGGTGGGGCTGAGAGAGCTCTGACAGAAACTGCTCTTTTTCAAGAACAGCTCTTATCAGAACTATGGCTTGCCCATGGTCATCCAGCCAGGTGCAAAAGGAGGAGTGGGGAATCAAACCCGGTTCTCCCAGATTAGAGTCTGCGCACTTAACCACCACACCAAACTGGCTCTTATGGGGCCAGTTTATGAACCTGCTAAAGTCATCTCCAGAGGCCCAGCTTCAGGTGCACCCACCTCCTGAAATTAGGCAGGTGGCAACTCGAGAGAAGGCCATCCAATAGGGATGCCAGTCCCCAGGTGGGGGCAGAGTTTTCCCCGATTTTAGGGCTCCTCCCAATGCAGCTTTGACCATGCGGACTTTTGTTGGCAGGGTGATGTCTCTACTTTTTATCATGCTGTTTAGGTTTGCCATCGCTTTCCTCCCAAGGAGCAGGCGTCTTTTAATTTCATGGCTGCTGTCACAGTCTGCGGTGATCTGGGATCCCAGGAACGTGAAGTCTGTCACTACTTCCACGACTTCCCCTTCTATTTGCCAAGGAGTGATGGGGCTGGATGCCATGATCTTAGTTTTTTTGATGTTGAGCTTCAAGCCCACTTTTGCGCTCTCCTCATTCACCCTGAGCAAGAGGCTCTTGAGGTCCTCTTCACTTTCTGCCATTAGAGTGGTATCGTCTGCATATCTGAGGTTGTTGATCTTTTCCCCAGCAATCTTAATTCCTGCTTGTGATTCATCCAGGCCAGCATTTCGCATGATGTTCTCTGCATATATATTAAATAAGCAAGGTGACAATATACATCCTTGCCGTACTCCTTTTCCTATGCTGAACCAATCAGTTGTTCCATATCCGGTTCTAACTGTCTCTTCTTGGCCCTTATACAGGTTTCTCAAGAGACATGTGAGGTGGTCTGGTACTCCCATCTCTTTAAGGACCTGCCATAGTTTGTTGTGATCCACACAGTCAAAGGCTTTAGCATAGTCAATGAAGCAGAAGTAGATGTTTTTCTGGTACTCTCTTGCTTTCTCCATAATCCAGCGAATGTTGGCAATTTGATCTCTAGTTCCTCTACCTCTTCGAAACCCAGCTTGTACTTCTGGTAGTTCTCTATCCACGTACTGTTGAAGCCTAGCTTGTAGGATCTTGAGCATGACCTTGCTAGCGTGTGATATGAGTGCAATTGTACGATAGTTTGAACATTCCTTGGCATTGCCCTTCTTTGGGATTGGAATGTATACTGACCTTTTCCAGTCCTGTGGCCACTGTTGCATTTTCCAAATTTGCTGGCAAATTGAGTGCAGCACTTTAACAGCATCATCTTTTAAGACTTTGAATAGCTCAGCTGGGATACCATCACCTCCACTAGCTTTGTTGTTAGTAATGCTTTCTAAGGCCCATTTAACTTCACATTCCAGGATGTCTGGCTCGAGGTCAGTGATTATACCGTCATGGTTGTCAAGGACATCGAGGTCTTTCTTGTATAGTTCTTCTGTGTATTCTTGCCATATTTTCCTAATCTCTTCTGCTTCTGTTAGGTCCCTACCATTTTTGTCCTTTATCATGGCCATCTTTGCATGGAACGCTCCCTTGATTTCTCCAATTTTCTTGAAGAGATCTGTAGTCCTTCCCATTCTATTGTTTTCTTCTATTACTTTGCTCTGTTCATTCAGGAAGGCCTCCTTATCTCTCCTTGCTGTTCTCTGGAAATCTGCATTCAGTTGGGTAAATCTTTCCTTTTCGCTTTTGCCTTTCGCTTTCCTTCTTTCCTCTGCATGGTTGGGTTTACCACATTTAATTGCCATCCCCCTCAGATGTAAGCTGGAGTGGGAAGGCAAAGATCATCAAAGGAAAAGGAGCTCTTTGACACCTTAAAAAGGACAAAATATTTATTATTGTGCACAAGTCTGTGGTTTGCTTGATCAGATGCATGGAATTCATGTACCCTCAGCCTGCAGATATACCTACTGATGCAGGGGGGAAATTTGAACAGTGGACCCAAAAGTGAAGACAGATTAAAGGTCAGGTGACACATCTAAAACCTTTCCAACATATTGATGATAAACAGCCTATTCTAGACAACAGTGTTTCTTTCATTCTTCTTAGATGATAGACACATCCTTACATGAAGTCAGTCTCCTAATGCAATACATCTACCCAGGGGCAAGAACAGACCAATAAAGCCAAAAATCTAGATGTCAGCTCCCAGGGGTCATTTCATAGAAAAAGAGGTGCAGGAGCTCAGTAGTATAATGCATTAACATAACTTATTTGCATATGCCACACCCCGTGACATCACCGGAAGTGTGTCAGAAGGCAACACCCACCGCTCAGAGTCCACTGGACTGTTTTGGATTGCTAGCTTTTGGGGGGGGGGAACGTGCAGATCTGTCCTCGCAGAGGAGGGAGAGCTTGTGTCTGAATAAAACTTGGTCTTAAAGGTGCCACTGAACTGTTTTGGGCCGGGGGGCGGGGGGGGGGCTCTGCAGCTTACCTGGCTGCTTCTTGCTCTGACTGAGGGCTGCTGGAAGCAGGGGGTGGGGCTTGTTGCATGTGCCCACCCCCTGGGCTCTGTACCGCTGGAGCTCCGCTCCTGTGCGCTCCTGCAGGAAATGACCCCTGCCAGCTCCATTCCCACATCCATTCAAGGGACTAATTACATGATACCTTGTCCCTGTGTCCACCCCAGATCCTCAAGCAGACATGCGCTGGGATTCCTGTGCTTGGAACTAAATTCTGCTGCAAGCAGGACCTGGGATGGAGGCACAGAAATGGGGGGACAAGCCAGTTAAATAGACCCTTACAAAGTACCATTATTGGGTATAACGTCAAGAGCTTAGTCACACACTGATCCTCCAGTGCAACACAGACCACCCCCAACTATCTCCTGCTGTCTAAAGAGGACACAGGTCTTTGTTCATGGATACAAGTCAGACGTCAAAACTGACAACAGTCAGAAACAAATGGGGAAAAAATGTCTGACCTGAGAGTCACATAGCTACGTTTAGTGTCCTTATTATCAGGCCCTTTATAGGAGGGACTGAGGATGTGTGACCACAAGTTCATCTCTGTACTATGCGGGGAGTTACATGGATGGAGCACCCAGCATTTGGGGAGGGGGCTTTAAGTGGTTTTGCACTATTGTGAAACTGCATGCAGACTGGTATCAGGTGCACATGTGGCTTTTCAACAGGGCAAATAGGGGAAATGATTTTTTAATTAGGAAAATAGCATAGAGTGAGGAGGAATAGGAGCCCCCTCTTTTGCCCAGCAGTCCTGATTGTAACTGGGTCCCAAAAAAGAAAATCACTGGGTGCTCCATACCCAGCATATCATGTAATTTGGCTCTTTGCCTGTGATGGCTCTTGTTTCTCAAAGATCTGGACTTGTACAATAATTGATCAGAGATTAGCTGCCTAATTTCTCAGACTTCTGCTGCTCTGAGTCTGTTAGAAGGTGTTTTAATGGCTGGCTGGTGCATTACTGGCTGGCCTGGCAAATCCCAATTTTTGCCAGCAAATGAGATTAGCCTTCCAGGGCTCTACGAATGCAAGAGACATAATCTGATTTGCTCACTATTTCCTGGATCCCATCATTCTCATAGGACAAAAAAAAAGTTTAATGTTTATTTAACCACTTTGAGTTATACATGCTAACATTGCTGTTCTATGTTTGTTTAAATCAGAATTATAAACTAATTAGTAGCCTGTTTTGAGAGCTCAAAAAATTAAACAGTGCCTCTGGTGCCCTCTAGTGAAAGAAGTTTAATGAATATCTTCATCCAGAGCAGCTGAGGAAATTCTGCTGTCTGGAACTGAAACCCCTTTGTAAAGCTCAGCAACATGTTACAAGCAGGGGTCATTTCATAGAAAAAGAGATGTAGGAGCTCATTAGCATAACTTATTTGCATATGCCACACCCCCTGACATCACCGGAAGCGTATCAGAAGGCAACACCCACCACTCAGGCTCCACTGGACTGTTTTGGATTGCTAGCTATTGGGGGGGGGAACGTGCAGATCTGTCCTCACAGAGGAGGGAGAGCTTGTACCTGAAGGTGGGTCGGGGGGGGGGGCTCTGCAACTTACCTGGCTGCTTCTTGCTCCTTGTGGCCCAACTGAGGGCTGCTGGGAGCAGGGGACGGGGCTTGTTGCATGTGCCCGCCCCCTGGGCTCCTTACTGCTGGAGCTCCGCTCCTGTGCGCTCCTGCAGGAAATGACCCCATGTTACAAGCAATGCAATGTTTCTAGCAGAAAAAGTCATCTGGCTTCAATAAAGAACATCTCATAAAATTTTAAAGAGCAGCAGCAGCAGCAGCATAGTTTTTTCAAAATGTAAGAAAACCAATTCTGGCCAAATTTGGAATGAGACTGATTTAAAATTATTTTAAATTAATCTCATTTTTTAATTAAATCCCATTGCCTCCTAATGATGTGATAAACATGACGGGGCCTAGAAGAATGTCTACCACCAACCCCTGCACAATTCCTCCTTGGCAACACCCTTTTGTTTACCAGTCAAATCTTACAGTGATGAGGGACAGCAGGAAGGACTTGTGGCAGCCGCAGATATCAGCCTTCATGACTCGGTGGTGCCCTCCACTGGGGAAAGCAGGGAATCAGTTTCCAGTGGTCTTGAGGCTTTCAGTCCGTGAAATGTCATGCCTGAACTCCCCACCAATGTTCCCACTAAGCTGTGGAGTCTTGTGAGCAATAATTCTACTCTGTGAGCTACTGGCATGAAATGTGTGAGTGAGCGACTTGACTACTGCATAAATTAGTTGGCCCTGGAGTCATCCTTTTTGAGCGAAGACAAAAATCTATGAGCTGGAGGCTGAAAAACTGTGAGCTAGCTCACACTAACTCAGTTTAGAGGGAACACTGCTCCCCACCCTTTTCAGGGTCCACCCATCACTAAAATCCCATTCTGAATAAGATCAAGAAGAACTTTTAAAAATATTAATTGTCTAAAGATATTATTCAGTAAAAGATCCAGAAAAAACAACAACCTATCTCTGACCTGGATAGCTCAGGCTAGACCAATCTCATCAGATCTCAGAAGCTAAGCAGGGTCACCCTTGGTTAGTATTTGGATGGGAGACCTCCAAGGAATAGCAGGGTTGTGGCAAAACACCTCTGAATGTCTCTTGCCTGGAAAACCCTACAGGGTCACCATACATCAGCTGTGACTTGATGGCGCTTTCCACCACCACTACAAGGCCCCAGCAGTGGTTCCCCATGCCTGTCATATTCACAGAAAAAAGCAACAAGGATTAAAAAATGCTCATACTTCATGTTTTTCAGCATTACAAAGGGGCACATGACTTTGTCTTCCTATCTCTCCTTATATATAACTAGCAGTAAAGCCCGTTGTGAAAGCAATACAACGAGATCTAGAAGGAGGCTCTGGGGCAGTGCTCTGGCTTTGGGCAAACAGTGTCAATTTGCTGTGGTGACCTCAGCAGGGTATAATGACAGAGTCCACTGTTTTCTCCAGAGGAACTGATCTCTGCTACCTGAAGAGCAGTTGTAATTGTGAGTGATCTGTAGCCCTCACCTGGAGATTGGTAGCAATTGTTACCCAGGACAAAATGGCTGGTTTGGAGGGTGGAGTTGGCAACCCCATCTCCTTCCCAGCTAACCATCAACCTACCATTATCTGCCCCTTTGACTTCAGCTGACTTCTGCCCTCCCTTCTGCAGAGCAGTTGTAATTCTGAGTGCTCTCCAGCCCTCACCTGGAGATTGGCAACAATGGTTCCCTATGTGGGACTGACTGGTTTGGAGGGTGGAGTCTATGGCAGTGTACCTGTCTGAGGTCCCACCCCTCCTCAAACCTCACCCTCTTCAGGCTCCATCCCTCAAATCTCCAGGAATTTCCCATCTGGAGTTGGCAACCCTATCAGGACTGGCCCCAATGTGTTTTCTCCTGAAGGCCAAAGTAGGTGACAAGACCAAGCTTAGCTGCCTACCAACAGGCACTGAGGGGAATGTAGGGTTGCCAGCTCTAAGGAGGGAAATACCTGGAGGTTTGAGGGGTGGATTCTGTAGAGGGCAGCATTGGGCGGGGTGGGGGAGGACTCAGCAGGTATAATGTCATAGGGTCTACC
>NW_015167586.1:16237-30106 GCF_001447785.1 Gekko japonicus | reverse complement strand
CTAAAATATTCTGGAAGTTTCCAACCTGGAGTTGGCAACCCTATGTCCTTTCCTGGCAACCAGCAGCCAACCTTTATCTGCCTGTCTGTCTTAAGTTTTACAACCCCCCCCCCACAGCCTCTGCCTAGGGAAAGGGCAGCTGACATCATTCTCCTCTCCCCTATGAGGTATGTTATGCAACTGAAAATCCCAACTGCCTTGCAGGGGGGGTGTGAGTTTGAGGTGTGGAATGGAGTGAAGTCCAATCAGCTTCCATATGCAAATGACCTTGGAACGCTGGGCGGGACTGCACAAAGCAGCCAGTCAACCCAGCCAGTGTCTTCTGAGTGGCAGTTCTTCCGGCCAAACACTAAAGGCGGGCATTTTAGAACGTTGGTCCCCACTATTCAATTATTATAAGGGAGAGATTCTGTTTTGGTCATGGATTCCCCTGAACATTCCAACATGCTCCCAAATCAGTTGGCTCCCTGATCTGTAACTCAGAGGGTCTCCCTATCCACTGGCTGCGTTGCCTGAGTCCTGCCTCCAACATTCTAAACAGTTTGCTGTTCCGCTTCTCCCCATAGCCAGTCAGAACACAGAGGTCATTTGCATATGTGGCCTGATGGGCCTTTGCCTTGGAACACACAGGTTGTTTGCATATGCGGCCTCATTAGCCTTTGCTTTTAACATTCTAAACAGTTTGCTGTTGCTGTTCTGAGGTAAAATGTGTTCTCAGGTAAAATACATTTCCCCTTTGTGCCTGTTGGAGGAAAACATTGTTGCCAATCTCCAGGTGAGGGCTGAAGATTACTCAGAATTACAACTGCTTTCCAGATGGCAGAGATCAGTTCCCCTGGAGAAAATGATAGAGTCTGTGTCCTTATGTCCTGCTGAGATGACCCCTGTATGACAGCCAATGTGACATAGCAGTCAGGGCTTCAGAGCACGGTACAGGCTGCAGGTGGTGGTGGGGTTTGGAAAGCTGAAGAGTGAGGGAGAGATAAAGGTAGGTTGATGATTGGCTGGGAAGGAAATAGGGTTGCAAACTCCAGGTGGGAAATTGCTGGATATTTGAAGGATGGAGCCTGGAGAGGGTGAGGTTTCAGGAGGGGTGGGACCTCGGACAGGTACAATGCCATAAACTCCACCCTCCAAACCAGCCAGTCTCTCCTGAGGTACCATTGTTGCCAATCTCCAGGTGGGGGCTGGAGCTCAGAATTACAACTGTTCTTCAGGTAGCAGAGATCAGTTCTCCTGGAGGAAATGGTGGACTCGGTGTCATTATACCCTGCTGAGGTCACCACAGCAAATTGACACTGAGTGCCCAAGGCCAGGGCACCTGCCCAGAGCCTCTTTCTAGAGCTCGTTGTATTTATTTCCACAATGGGCCTTATTCCTAGTTAGAGATAATCACAATTTAACCCACAAAACTCTAAGACATAAATAACACCAGTTTCTCAACACAGTAGCTGAATCAGACCATGGTGAGTTTGTTTCTTCTTTGCTTGCAGGTATGGCAAGACACAAGAGCAAAAGAGATCTTGTCCTTCACTCTTAGCCTGAACATCCTAGCTTTGAACTGTTTAAGATCTGGCAGAAAGAAAGGAAAATCTACTATTCACTCAGAAGCCTCCACTGTCCTCCTGTTTATGGGTTTATTTGTTTTTTGATATTGTAAGCTGGTTTGGATCCCCATTGAAGAGAAAGGCAGAATGAATAATGTTCCACAATGGATGTTCTTTATCTGGATGATAAATCATCCATGGCTTCCACAGGCCACATGCTGGGTTTGATTTTAGGAATAGGGGTGGATGTGGATCTGGATGATATTGAAGCAGTGCCCTAGTCAGACCACTTTGTCCTTAAGGACCAACTGAGTGTCCCAACCCCACCCTGTTTAGGTGGCGAGCTTATTCTTGCCCGCAGAGCCAGGTGGATCCAACTGGTTTTCCGAATGCTCTGTGGGATCTGATGCCCCCTGGTGACTCATTAGATGAGCTGGTAGAAGATTGGCATTGCCGACTCTCTGAAGCCATCGATGAAATCGCTCCCCGATGCCCTCTTCACTAACGTAGCTCCCTGGTATACCATGGCGCTATAGACGAGGAAAAGGGAGTTAAGATAGCTAGAGCAACTGTGGCGGTATACTCATGATGAAGC
Source organism: Gekko japonicus (assembly GCF_001447785.1). Taxonomy (NCBI): domain Eukaryota; kingdom Metazoa; phylum Chordata; class Lepidosauria; order Squamata; family Gekkonidae; genus Gekko; species Gekko japonicus. The sequence goes on along the minus strand of NW_015167586.1, from coordinate 27,964 downwards.
TACAAGAGCATCTTATAGGACATTTATGAAAGCCTATGAGATGGCAGTGAAGGCTGCAAAGAAAGAATCCTATGCAGCCCCCATTGCACCCACAAGCTCTCACCCAGCTCAATTATTTAGAATAATTAGATCTTTAACTTTCCTCCCACAGAGGAACCAAAAAGATAGTAAATTGGCCATTAGCTTGAGGCTTTTACAAGCTATTTTGTGGTTAAAATCTTGTCACTCTGTCAGTACTTGCTGACCACTCTTGATACAGTACATGAACTGGAGGCTCCTTGGCTGTCATCAGGTCAGTGACCTCTCTCAGGATGAGGTTGGCAGGACTCTGGCTGCTGTGAAGCTGACCACTTGCTTCCTAGACTTGTGTCCTTCATGGCTGGTTAAGACCAGCAGTGATGGTATACAGGTCCCCCTAGGAAATATTATCAACTTATCCCGAAGCTCAGGGATATTCCCAGGAACTTTAAAGGAGGCAGGGGTGAGACCACTCTTGAAGAAACCAAGTTTGGATCCTATTGATTCAGCCAACTACCGCCCAGTGTCAAACCTCCTGTTTCTGGGTAAGGTTGTTGAGAGAGCGGTAGTGGAACAGCTCCAGGCTTTCCTGGATGATGTCTCTATCCTAGATCCATTTCAGTCTGGCTATGGGATGGAGACAGCGCTGATCACCCTCATGGATGACCTCCAGAGACACCTGGATCCAGGCCGGTCAGTGCTGCTGTCATTACATGACTTAACAGCAGCATTTGACACATTCAATAACAACCTTTTGACCCATCACCTCACTGGCGTGTGGATACGAGGGACCGCCTTGCAATGGCTTATCTCTTTTCTTCAAGGTCAGGGACTGAGGCAGGTGGTATGTGACACCCAAGAAAATAGCCAACATGAACCAAAACCTTTCTAACAAATGTTGGAAATGTAGAAAACATGAAGGTTCATTTTATCATATGTGGTGGACATGTGAAAAAGCTGTGGACTTTTGGACTAGAGTTCACAGCGAAATGCAAAAAAAATTGAAATGTTCCTTTAAAAAAGCACTAGAAATTCTGCTCTAGGACTTAAAATGGAAGAATTGAATATTACAAAAAGAACTTTATTTTGGTACCTGATTACAACGGCGAGAATACTCTATGCACAATGTTGGAAACAAGAAAGAATTCCAGAGTTAGAAGAATGGATACAAAAAACTTTGTTTATGGCTGAGATGGACAAAATTACGAAAAAATTGAATAACAAAGAAGATCAGGAATTCTATGTGGAATTGAGAGACATTAAAATTTACCTAGAAAAGAACTGGGATGTATTTAGAACAATATTGAAACTAGAATATGATGTTATCTTAAGGTGTACTGGAGTGACGAGGGGGGAAGCATTGCGGGAAGCCACGGGGAGGGGGAGAGTAAAGTGGGGATATTGGGGGTAAAAATTGAAACATTAATGGAACTGATGACATGTCAATATTTTCATGAAAAATAAAATTGTGTTCTAAAAAAAAAAAGGTCAGGGACTGAGAGTGGCACTTGGAGAGAGGATTTCACCCTGTTACCCTTTGGTATGCAGCGTCCCCCGGGGGGCAATCCCCTCCCATACAGGCCTGTAGCCAGGATTTAGTCATTCAGGGGGCCTTTAAATACATCAGGAGGCACTGACGTCACAAAATAAAAAATAAAATAAAAATTTTAAAACTCAGTTTTGCAGTGTTCTCACTCCGCTTGCCTACAGGGGGAAGCAAGCCACGCTCGGGGAAGGGGTGGCGGTGGGGGGTCCTCCAGGTGGCGTAGAGAGCTGGGAGTCCTCCGGGTGGCCCAGAGAGCCGGGGGGGGCTGGGTAAAAAGGCAGGGGGCCAGGTCCTGAAATGCCCCACTGTATCTACAGGCCTGCTCCCATATGTTATTCAACATCTACATGTGCCCTCCCACCAAGCTGGTCTGGAGATTCAGGCTGGGTTGTCATCAGTCTGCTGACGACACCCGGCTATATCTGCCGATGGACGGCCACCCAGACACCGCCTCAGAGGTCCTGGCTAGGGCATTGGAGGCTGTGGCTGAAGCAGAGTTGACTGAAATTCAACACAGAGGTCCTGTGCCTGAGCCACGGGGGGATGGAACTGGGGATCCGGCTCCCCACCGTTGACAGGGTGCTGTCAGGGCCAGCATCAGTGGTGAGAAGTCTGGGTGTGACCTGGGATGCCTCACTTTCAATGGAGGCCCAGGTCACGACTGTTGCCAGATTAGCTTTTTTTCATCTGCGGCGGATTAGGCAATTGTGGCTACCACCCTTGAGACTGATCCAGAAACTCCAGCTAGTTCAAAATGCAGCTGCGCATGTCCTTACAGGGACCTCAGGATGAGCACATTTACAGCCTGTGCTCTGCATTGGCTCCCAGTGGAGTGCCAGATCAAGTTCAAGGTCTTGGTGTTGATCTTTAACGCCCTGTGTGGTCTGGGACCATTGTATTTGCAGGACCGTCTCTCCCACTATGTCCCCTGAAAAGCTTTGTGTTCTTCAGAGCAGCATCTACCAGTGATCCCTGGCCCAAAGGATGTCCACCAGAGCGAGAACCTTCTTGGCTTTGGCTCTGGTCTGGTGGAACAGCCTCCCAATGGAGATCAGGGCCCTGTGGGACTTACAACAATTCCGCAGGGCCTGTGAAACAGAGCTGTTCCGTCAGGCCTTTGGTTGAGGTGGCAGACACCACATTAGACTGCTCCCCCCACCCTACCCACCCATGCTATTCACCTGTGCTGTGCACAGGCACTGTCTGTGTATTGATTGGTGGGAATTCTTTGCCACTTGTTAAAAATCAGTAGATTTAGTGCACACACACGGGCTAATTTTTTCCGAGTGCACTTTAATTGCATTATCGCCATCTTGTGATTTATGTATAGAATTGGATTTTAATCTTTTATCATGTTATGTTTTAATCTTGCCACCCTGAGCCCCCTTGCGGGGTAGGGTGGGATACAAATGAAATAGTAAGTAAATGAGCTTTCTCGGGACAAAACAAAAACCCAACAGCAAAATACATTTTAGGTTTTCTAAGAAGAACCAAGACAAAGCCGACACAGTCAGTGTGAGATATTATTCCATAACAGTTGTTACAGTGATCTTGTCTCTGTGTTAAGTACCAATCAAGCTGCTTCCAACTCTACAGCCAGTTTGGTGTAGAGAGCCAGTTTGGCGTAGTGGTTAAGTGTGCAGACTCTAATCTGGGAGAACCGGGTTTGATTCCCCACTCCTCCACTTGCACCTGCTGGTGTGACCTTGGGTCGGTCACACGCTCTGGCACAGCTGTCCTTGAAAAAGAGCCATTTCTGTCAGAGCTCTCTCAGCCCCACCCACCTCACAGGGTGTCTGTTGTGGGGAGGGGAAGGGAAAGGAGTCTGTAAGCCGCTCTGAGACTGCAAGTGAAGGGCGGGGTATAAATCCAATCTCCTCCTCCTCCTCCTCTTCTTCTTCTTGCGACCCTATGCATGAAAGACCTCCAAAATGTCTTATCATTAACAGACTTGCTAATATCTTAAAAACTGGGCCCCTCATGGCTTCCTTGACTGCGTCAGTCTATCTCACGTTGAGTCTTCCTCTTTTCCTGCTGCCTTCCACTTTTCCGAGCATTATTGGGTTTTTCCCAGCGACTCTTGTCTTCTCATAACGTGACCAAAGTATGATACCCTCAGTTTAGTTGTTCTAGGGAGAGTCCAGGTTTGATTTTATCTACAACCCACTAATTTGCCTTTTTGGTAGTCCACATTAGGCATAAAACTCTCCTCCAACTCTACATTGCAAAGGAATCCCCTTTCTTCCTGTCAGCTATCTTCATTGTCCAACTTTCACACCATATGTAGTAATGGGGAATACCATGGCGTGGGTCATTTTGATCTTGGTTTCAGCTTGCCAGTGACATGGCTGCCAATGTTCCCTCTAAGCTGTGGAGTTTTGTGAGCAAAAATTCTACTTTGTGAGCTACTGGCATTAAATATGTGAGCAAGTGATTTGGCTGCTGCATAAATCAGTTTGCTCTGGAGCCCTCCTTCCTGAGCTGAGACAAAAAAGTGTGAGCCAGAGGCTAAAAAACTGTGAGCGAGCTCACACTAACTCAGTTTAGAGGGAACACTGATGGCTGCCCTTTCCAATCTCAGTCTCCTTCTGATTTCTTAGTTCTGCCGCCGCGAAAGGGGGGACTGTAACGATATGAGCTTATGTTTGTATTTCTGTATAGTGGTGATGCTGCTTATGTGTGTCTCTAGCATGAATACCTATGCAATATGTATTCAGGGATTGCTGTATGTTGTGTGTTGCTTTGTTCTGCATCTCATGCTTGCCTAGAAATAGGCTGGCCTGGGCCTGCCGTTGCACATACGGACCATGTGCGTCCCTGGAATGTATCCCATGACTCTTTGGGATGGAGAAGACACCGCGCCATTGCACCCACTTGGAGAGCTGTGGAAAATCCCCAGCGAACCCCGGCATTCTTGGAATGGAAAGAGCAAGTGACCCTACTCCCTTAATCTGGTTTGGAGATCTAAAGACAATAGCGTTTATGGCTTTGGAGCAGGAACCAGATCTGCAAATCAAGAGGTGTCCATGGGAACGGAAGATTCACACCTTGCCAAAAGGCACCTTTGATGTAGGAGTAGGATCTACATATTGCCACCACCCCTCAGGAGAGCGTCATCCCCTCGTCACCCCCTCTTCATCCAGTAGTGATAGTTTAGAGGACGGGTTTGATAGTTTATGGCTGGATAGCACATGCCCCAAAAAGAGTTTATTTAAGGAGAAACTCTCCTTTGTCTCTCTGGTTAACCCACCCTCCCCATAGCAGTGCACTAAGGTGCTACAAGTGACTCTACTACCTAAGTTCTCCGGAGTCGCGACCCAGAGAGCTCACACGTGGTTTGGCTGGTCCTACCTGTGTGCCTTGGAGTTCACAAGCTGCTGCATTTCGGCTGCCCAGCGTTCCAAGGAGGAGAGTTCTTCCTCAGCTGGACCTCAGATGAGTATAGCCGTGCCCCATTGTGTCATCCCCATTTTGATGCTTTTGTTATTTTCTATGCTGTAATTGTTCTAATGTACTATTGTAACTAAGGAGCTTGTATGAATTTGTATGATTCCGATTTTGTATGCCTGATGAAAAACCTTTAGTAAAGACAACATTTATTTAAGGACTAGCGTGTTGTCTCACTTCCTGGGATATAGCCGAGCGTCTCATTCGCCATCCGACCTCTGTATAGACTGGTATAGAACTTACGCACAGCCACAAACACCCAATTTTCCTTGGTAGATAACTTGGATTGGGTCTCCAGGAATTTCCTGGAGAAGTTGGCATAACAGATCTGGTGCCCCGTGTGAGGCGACCTTTGGACCCCTCGGAACCAGTACCCAACCATTTGGTTCCGAAGGACCCAAAACGTGGAGAAACGATCTGGTCGTTTGGACGCTCTAGCGTAGGGAAGTGTGAGAGGTTTCCGTCTGCGTGCTTGGCCTTTAGTGGCATCTGTACTGCGGGAGGGATTTCTACCCCTTTCCCTCTAAACCCAGGAGCATCCTCGGTTTCGCGCTCCGATCCTATCGTTGTGGGTGGACACCGAGGCGCGACTACGAAGAGGACCTGGTTAGGGACCCCCAGTTGCACAAGCACTACATACACGCAGGAACATATAAACCCCTGTCTCCTTAAAACGCTCCCCGACTTCGGTGCCCAGCCAAGAGGCTGCGCCCGTAATATTCTCCCTCCCCCGAAGCGAGCTGAGGACAACTCGCACGGGATCGGCACAAGCTGCGCGCTGTAGCCGTCCCGTCCCTAGGAGCTAAGTTCTCCAGTAGGGAAAACCTCACTATCTGGCGCAGTTGGGTCTGCCAAGGGAAAACGGGACTGATCCCCCCGGAATTCCAACACCCTTCAAGGACTACGGTCCAGGTTCTGGTTGCTCCTGGAAAGGAAGTAGCTCTTCCTTATCCGCAAAGCCTGAAACTCAGGCTACCTAGGGTTGAAATACCCTCAGGTACGGCCTTGATCTCTGTACGCCTGTTTGCCAGAGATCTAAACGGGTGGTGCGATCGCAAAGGTCACACCGTCCACGGTTCTTGGATAACCCGTGAGGAAGAACAGCGTTCTTTAACTCGGAAAATCCACACGTGCAAAGGGTAAACCCTTTTGCCTGAATTAGTGCCGTCACCGAGGTTATACTTGCAGCTGACCCGGCGTGAGCCATCTCGGACACCCGGATACCACTGTAAGATACCCGCGAGTGAGCACTACCCCCGCACACCAATCATGGGTGCACAGTCGCCAATGTTCAGTCACGGCCAGGATACGTTCCTACAGTTCGTGCACAATGTGCTGGAGTCTGCCGCTTGGTGGGATTCGTCCACCATTTGGCTGCCAATGTTTTGGCATACTCTCACAGCTGTGCTATTCTTCGGACTAGGATGGGTATCCTCCCGACAAGCATGGGAACGACTGAAGCTTAGCTGGATGGCCCAGCTAGATGCAGCGCAAGGCCATATCGAGGCTCTGTTTAACCAAATAGTCGACAAGGATCACCAGTTAGGGTCCGCCCGCGAGCAAGTAGGATCCCTCAATCATGAACTGGAGGAGACGGCCAAACAGTTGGATGCATTCAAGGACCACACCAAGGTTCTGAAGGCTCAACTGGCCGAAAAGGAAAGTCAGTTGCGCACGGCTCAAGATCGCATTGCAGATCAAGCGGCACAACTGAGTGAGAGGGACCAACAAATAGTGCTCATGAAAACTGGACACGAATCCACAATCAGACTAATTAAGGAAGAACGGATTGCCCATATACAGTCCCTAGAGGAGCTCGCTCGAGAGGACTTGGCCAAACTGGCGGTAGACCTAGGGAAAGCGCACGATTCCCAGGTCCGAACTCTCAAGGAGGAGCAGGCTGCACGTATACGGTCTCTCGAGGAGCAAGCTCGAGAAGATCGGGCACAGTTGCAGACATCCATGAGAGCCGGACACGAGTCCGAGATTAGAATCCTTAGGGATGAACAGGTTGCTCGCTTAAACTCCCTTGAGGAGCGCGCCAGAGAGGATCTGGCCCAGTTGCGAACAGTCCTGGGAAACGGACATGAATCTGAGATAAGGATCCTCAGGGAAGAACAGACCGCTCACATAAAGTCCCTGGAGACCCGTGCTCGAGAGGACGTGGCAAAGTTGCAGATCACTCTTGAGAAGGAGCGATCTGAACACGCCAATAGATTGGATGTCCAGAAGGCACACTATGAGGGTCTGTTGGAACAGAGGAGACTGGAATCTCAGGAAGAGCTGAGTGAGTCCCAAAGGATTGCTGACGATGAGATCCAGCAACTTAGGACTGACCGAGTCAATTTAGTCATGGACAAAAAGGCTCTCTCCGACCAGGTCCATGAGACCAAGCTTTTGTGTAAAGCCGCACAGGAGAAAGCCGCCCAAGCCGAGACTGCTCTGACTACGGTCACTGAGGAGCTCAGAAAGGCACAGTCCACTGCGGACTACCTCTTAGATCGCAAACGCGACCCTACCGGTGAGGTTAGCCCGACTCCTAGTTCGAAACCCGCACTCCGGAAAAAGGAGCCCGATACGCCCAGAGATAGAGGCAGGATTTCCCATACGGAGAGCCCTGCCAGGCATCCTGATGGCTCTACTGAGCAGGATGACCTGGACCTCTACCGGGACCCGGCTTCGCAGTCGGAGGACGACTCGGACTCAACGGAGCCCATTCCGGTTAATCCGGTGAGCGTCACTAATCAAACGGTGACCATAAACAACAACAGGCCACGCACGAAAACTGTCGTGGAGAATCGCCCTTGGCGACAGGAGGAGTGCAAAGCCGTTGCTGAAGAGCTCGGTCCATTGACCGAGAAGAACTTTGTGCAGTGGGCCACCACCGCTACCACCTCTTATGCGGGGTTGGAAGGTGAGGATCTCACCATGTTGGCTCGTAAGTGTGCCACTGGAACTGCCCTTGCTGACATTAATTCAGCAATATCTTCCGGCAACTTGGTTCGAGCCACAGGAGAGGCATGGATCACGCAGGTGATCACCTATCTGAATCCTGAGTATTGTCTGACCGAAATCTTTCACAATGAAAAGCAAGGTCCCTATGACGATCCAGAGGTCTATTTGGCTAGGAAGCAACTGCTAGCGAGGGTATCTGGGATAGTGAACGGCGCCGTTGCCCCCGTTAACTACAATGTGCCCGCCTTCAGAGAAGCGCTAGTGAAAGGACTTAACCAACAGGCCAAACAGTATCTTCAGCTGGACGATCCACAGAGAGGTACATGGGCAGAGTTACGGAACCGTATTAGGAGAGTCTCTATCGCCATGAGAGGTGCTGGTGCGCTAAAGCCCCCCAAGAGTCATAGGAAGCAAATAAAGGACGAAGATCCCTCCATTCTGGAGGTGACAAAACAGTCCAGTGGCACCTTTAAGACCAGGTTTTATTCAGGTACAAGCTCTCCCTCCTCTGCGAGGACAGATCTACACGTCCCCCCCCCCCAATAGCTAGCAATCCAAAACAGTCCAGTGGAGCCTGAGCTGTGAGTGTTGCCTTCTGACACACTTCTGGTGATGTCAGGGGGTGTGGCACATGCAAATAAGTTATGCTAATGAGTTATGCTAATGAGTTCCTGCACCTCTTTTTCTACGAAATGACCCCTGCTGATACGGCAATCCTAGCTTTGCTATGTGGATGTTCAAAACACAAACCAGAAGAAGTAACATCAGAAGCAGCCCTAGGACAGACCAGAGGCAACAAAGATCTCCTTCTTGTACAGCTCAGCTTGCTAGGCCCTCTGTGAGTTCTCCTAGAGAGGAGGCAGAACAATGTGCAGAGATCAGAACAAGACAACTAGACAACATACAGAAGCAAATATGGATGACTCAAACAGTGTTCTGGATGCCTCCGAGCAAATGTCTATTCTGCCATTATTGTTTGGACAAATCAATACTCACATGATAGGTGACTCTCACTGCTCATGGTTTTTTGAGAGGACCATTCATAGAATGGTTCTGGGATTGTGAATACTTGCCAACTTTTACACATGTACTTACAAGGGGAGAGACCTACAGAAGGGTAAATCAAGCGCTGGTAAGTCTATTGATCACAAGAGACAAAACCCAGATTATAGCCATACCTTTTCAATGCTATGGGGTAGGAAGGCCTAGTCTGCCCCTCCCATTGTCACCACTCCGCCATCACAGGAAGGAGCAGAAAATTGGGGTCAATCACTTCTGGATCAGCTACAAATTAACCATCAGCTGAGCATTTACTGTGTGGCATAGAAGATCACGCAGGCTAATTAAGTAGGAATGCAACCAACCCTTAAATTGCGTAAAAGCAACCATGAAGTTTGACTTTAAGCATATAAATTCAGAAGTGAATCCCACCATTGCTGCCTTTTATTTACATATTATAGAGATCCCTGCTCAGCTATATATTCACTGGAAGGCTCTTCGGCAAGTATTATTATTATTCTATACCACCCATAGCTGAAGCTCTCAGGGTGGTTTACAGCCATACAAAACAGTAAAATACAATAAATAGGACTATAAAACTGTAGAAAACAGTAGAAATATTAAAAACAGTAAACACAGCTATGCAAATGGAAATAATTATGGAAAGTCACAGTTTCTTCTCAATTTCACAGCTATACAAATGAAAATAATTATCACCTGCCTTATTTGGAAGCTTATATTTTTTACAGGAATATAGCTGTATTAATTACCTTTAGCAGCAGCTTTATCTACAAATGCCTCTGAGGGTATTGGTTGGTTATATGCAGTGTTCCCTCTAAGCTGAGTTAGTGTGAGATAGCTCACAGTTTTTTAGCCTCTGGCTCACACATTTTTGTCTTCATTCAGAAAGGAGGGCTCCAGAGCAAACTAGTTTAGGCAGCAGCCCAATCGCTCGCTCACAACTTTAATGCTAGGAGCTCACAAAATAGTTTTTTGCTCACAAGACTCCACCGCTTCGAGGGAACATTGGTTATTGTTGTTGTTCAGTCGCACAGTCGAGTCCGACTCTTTGCGACCCCATGGACCAGACCACGCCAGGCCTTCCAGTCTTCCACCGTCCTCTGAAGTTTGCTCAGTTTCATGTTCGTTGCATCAATGACACTGTCTAACCATCTCATCCTCTGCCGTCCCTATCTTCTTTGACCTTCAATCTTTCCCAGCATCAGGGTCTTCTCCAGTGAGTGCTCCCTTCTCATTTGGTGGCCAAAGTATTTGAGCTTCAGTTTCATTATCTGGCCTTCCAGGGAACAGTCAGGGTTGATTTCTTTTAGGATTGACTGATTTGATCTTCTTGCAGTCCATTGGTTATATGGCCTTTATTTTTAGTCCCACAGACAGTGCCCAAACAGTGAAGGCCCAAAAACCTGTCACTGGTGAAAATGCTTAACAGCTATGCAAAAAAAATTTCTTATCTGATGACATCAAATTGGAACATTTGTAAAATGGTCTTGTGGATTCTTAATCGTAGCTTCCAGAAACTCCAGTTATTTAAAAATTTTAAGGAGATACAGAAAGAAAAAAGGAATAGGGGAAAATGCATAGGAAATATAATTACCAAAAGCACAGTGTAAGGTCAATTTTACAGATATTGACATTCCTTGATCAGTGTAAGATGGTCTTGTGCACTGAAACTTTAACAATAATGTAACACTGCTTGCTTCTTTGGGGTTTCATTGAATCGTCAATCAGGGCAGGGCAGCGGTTTGTGCCCTTGCATCTTTAGCCACTATGTGGTAAGCAGAAATTCAGTAGGTTGAGCATTCCCTGCCTTGAATACACAGTGAAGGGCAAAGTCTTCACCTGCTGAATTTCTCCTTAGCACAGGAACCCCATCAGGAAAGAGTATTGACAGCCCTAGACTTTAATTTCTCTGTCTTTTTACATTCCTTTTTCCTGTTTGATTTAGTGCCCTATCTTTCAGTACTGTGGGAGGAAAGAAATACACATGAACACGGAATGGTGAACTGTGGGGCTTCTCATTGGATGCCGGTGGCAGTTGCCAGTACAGCTGTCTGTCTGGAGCAAAAATAGTAGCCTGAAAACCAAGGGAAGGGTAGGGAGCCAATGGTGTGATTCTCCAGCTGCGTCCTTCAGCAAATGCCAGTGGTGAAAGGGTACCAGAAATGTCATTCCACCGTGGGCACTCCAAGCCATTTTCAAAATAACAGTAATGACACTTGACATTTATACCAGAGATTTCATTCCGTATCTGTACATCAGGTTAAGAACATAAGAACCTAAGAGAAGCCCATGTTGGATCAGGTCAATGGCCCATCCAGTCCAACACTCTGTCACACAGTGGCCAGAAATACCAGGTGCCACCAGGAGGTCCACCAGTGGGGCCAAGACACTAGGAGCCCTCCCACAGTTGCCCCTGTCCAAGCACCAAGAATATAGAGCATTACTTGCCCCAGACCGAGAGCTCCTATCTATACCTTGTGGTTAATAGCCACTGCTCCATATGTTTATCTAATTCCCTCTTGAAGCTGTTCCTGCTTGTAGCCGCCACCACCTCATGTGGCAGTGAATTCCATGTGTTAATCACTCTTTGGGTGAAGAAGGACTTCCTTTTATCCATTCTAACCCGGCTGCTCAGCAATTTCGTGGAGCGCCCACGAGTTCTTGTATTGTGAGAAAGGGAGAAAAGTACTTCTTTCTCTACCTGCTCTTTCCCATGCATAATCTTGTAAACCTCTATCATG
>NW_015167586.1:2004-16093 GCF_001447785.1 Gekko japonicus | reverse complement strand
TTCCTTTCACCCGCCAGCGGGAAAGTGACCCATTGGTTCTGTATCTGTTTCAAATCCCTTTATTATGCTTGCCCTAACAGTTTGTAGTCAGTTCTAACAAAGAACGTGTTTGAGTGTCTTTCCAATGCTTTGAAATAAATTTTGCTTTTATTGAAAACGTGGATTTATTCTCGATGCTTGGGGATCCAACAGTCAGTCTCTGCCAGTTTGGACCCCATCAACATGTATTTACAGTTAGGATTTTTGGCCCCAATGTGCATCACTTTGCACTTGGCCACATTGAACCTCATTTGCCATGTTGACGCCTACTCAACCATCCTCGACAGACCCCTTTGGAGTGTCTCACAATCCTCCCTGGTTTTCACCACCCTGAATAATTTCATGTCATCTGCAAATTTAGCCACTTCACTATTGGGTGCAGTAAAGAAGAAGCTGGAGACCAACTGGTGATGAAGGTGCATAAAGTTTACTTAGGCCCTGTTCACATGAGGCGTTTTGGGCCGGGAGAGGGATGGATCGGGGCCGCATCAAACGGGTGCGATCACACAGCAACATCTGGCAATCGTGCTGTGACCGTCCCCCATCTGTCCCAAGCGCCCGAAACGCGCATCAAAGAAGAACCACCTACCTGGGATCGCCGGCATGCGCAGTTCGGCAGCCTCCCCCTCCCACTCGTCTCTTCCTCCCTGGCATCTGATCGTGCCGGGGAGCAACGGCGCGCGGCTAACGGGATCCCTGGGATCCCACCGCAGCGTTTCTTTTTTGGCACGGCTTTTAAAAGCCGCTCTTCACCCCGTGTTTTCCCTGCTGTGTGGCAGGGGCCTTAGAGATAATGGTGAATATTTACACAGAGATATACAGACTGTCTTACAGCATAACATACCTTAGTTGGAGAGAACTAAGTCCTGAGATATTATTGATTTACTTTTGCAATGGTAAAGAGATCTCCTCCTCATAGACTTTATAGAACTCTATAGGGATGCCGTCAGGGCCCTGTGTTTTTTTGTTTTTTTATTTTTTACTACCTCTGTAATTTCATCTTGGACTCAATCCTGGACTCAATCTGCTCACCACCACTCACGGACAGTCCGAGATCAAGCCCTGGGCTCCTCTTGGGGGAGCCCAGGAGAGTTCGAGAGCCCTCGAACCCCCAACAAGCGCGGCAATCCGGCACAGCTTCTTGGGATCTTTCTCAGAGCTGGTCCATCGCTGCCGCACCGAAAACCGGAAGTCTCGGAAAGATGTTTCTAAAGTAGGTTGAACATTATATGTTAAGCTACTGTTTGGACTCACATTGAGCCATTCAAAAGCCCTATTCAATGTGCTCTAATCCACTGAAAAGAATCTACTAGTGTTGATTGCTATATATAAATAACAATTAATTTTAGTGCATTTTTATCTCACTCTTCCTCCCAGGATCTTAGGAGAGCACACATGGATATCCCCATCTTCAGTTTATCATCACAACAACCCTGTGAGGTAGGTTCTGTCTGAGAGAGAATGATTGGCCCAAAGTCACTCAGTAAATGCCATGGCAAGTTAATATTTGAATCTGGATCTCCATGGTCTTTTTCCAACATTCTAACCACTAATATAAATTGGCCTGTAATTTTTGAAGGTTAGGGACGTTAGCTGGAAGACACCTGCACTAAGTGGTACACCAGTAGATGTAGCATATGATTGCAACAGATACATGTTATCATGACTGTTTAATCTTTAAGCAGCCTGGATTGCTGCTTCCCCCTGTTACATATAGATTTGGTGAAACCTCAGGTGGCCTGCTGAATAGTGTATGAAATAGTCCTAACCAAGGTTGTAGCTGTGTCAGGAATGAAAAATCTAGCAATCCTGGGTCTTTATTCATTCATACTAATGGGTTATTTCCTAAACCAGGAAAAAAGCAGGCCAAGCCACTGAGGCTTCCCATCTCCTATTTAATTCAAAAAGAGAAGTGCAATCCAGGACATTTTTAAAAACCCACAGACTTTTATAGAAGACAGGAGAAAATCCACTCAGACTGCTTGCTTCTTGCCAACGTCTGATTTTTTTTCCACCTTAGAAATCAATAGGTTGTTAAAAGAGAGAAATCCCCTAATGTTCCCAGAAAATCTGTAGAATAACTGAAAGCAAAATACTAACAACTGTGTATCTAGGCAAGCAGCCTTAGTATTCCATCTTGCTGGGTTGCTTTTGCCTATGGTATTCTAGGTACTCCAGCCACAACAATTCAGCTCAGGCATCAGTATTAAATCAGCTAAAAATTGCCCTGGGCCACAGGAAGGGTTGGAGAGAAATGGCCCTGCATCCAGTAATAAGGGTCTGTTGAGAATATTGTGCAGAAAGACCAATTTACCAAGTCATCATGACTGGAAAGCTATGAAGAGACTGGCTAGATACCTCAAAGGAACAGCTGATTCCAAATTAAAGATTTTGGCCGGTGACAATCAAAGATTGATCGGATACAGGGACGCCAACTGGGGTGAAGTCCCAACTGATAGCAAGTCAACCATCTATGAAAACAACCTGATAAACTGGACTAATCAAAAGCAAACACTTGTTGCTCTATCTACCGCTGAGGTAGAATGTGTGTCTGCTGTGGTGAACTAGAATGGATCATTCATCTACCAAACGACTTTGGCATAGATGAACTTAAAACCAATTATTTTGTTTGAAGATAATCAAACTTGCATAACCATATGCAAAGGTGAAAGCATCAAATCAAAAAGCAAATCCATCACCATCAAATCTCATTTCATAAAGGATATACATCAACAAGGACTGAGATGGTTGCAGATCTACTCACCAAGCCACCTGACAAAGGGGAGTTCACATATCTATGCGAGAAGTTGAACCTGCGTGACTTCAGTGTTGCAACCTGAGAAGGGGGTTTGAGATATTTACAAGTTGCTTACACTTTCAGTCATTGTAGAGTTAACTGTTGTTGTTAGTATACAGAAAATTGCCCAAGTAGCCTGTAACCAATTAAAAGTAGAGTTTAGTTGGCCTAGAGAAATTGTAGGTAGTGTTAGTAGAATGAAGTGCTCTATAGACTTGTAATTGGCTGATCAAAGTATTGGATGTTTGCATTTTATTACCAGTTTCTGTTCTTTGTTTGTGAGGAAGGAGATGCCATTATAGTTTTAGCCATGCAGTAGTCAAGATGTAAGGAGCTGAGGTGGCTCAAGTGGTTAAGATGCTGAACTGCAGGCTGTGGAAGGTCAGTAGTTCAGCAGTTCAAGACCCGGGTGTGCCGCATGATGGAGTGAGCTCCCATCTCTAGTTCCAGCTCCTGCCAACCTAGCAGTTTGAAAGCAAGAAATTGCAAGTAGATAAATAGGTACCACTTTGGTGGGAAGGTAACAGCGTTCCGTGTGCCTTGGTGTTTAGTCATGCCGGCCACATGACCACGGAAACGTCTTCGGACAGCACTGGCTCTTCGGCTTGGAAACGGAGATGAGCACCGCAACCCTAGAGTCGGACTCGACTGGCTTTCGAGCAAGGGAAACCTTTACCTTTACCTAGTCAAGATGTAGCTGTAGAAACTCAGTCTGTATTTTTCTTTATTATTTTCTCCAAAGTTTCCCTTCCCTAACTAGATAAAGTGACTTTTCTTCCTCTTGTCTTGCTGCCTTCAACTTTTCTTACCATTATTGTCTTTTCCTTCTCTTCTCATAATGTGACTGAAGTTTAGTCATTTTAGCTTCTAGGGAGAGTCCAGGCTTGATTTGATCTAGAACCCACTGGTTTGTCTTTTTGGTGGTCCAGGGTATCTGGAACACTCTCCTCCAAACACTACTTTGCAAAGTAATCCTATCAGTTCTCTTCAGTGTCCAACTTTCATACCCATACATAGTAACGGGGAATACTATGGTATGAATAAACTTGATATTGGTTGCCAGCGACACATCCTTACCCTTAAGTATCTTTTCTAGCTCCTTCATGGCTGTTTTTTTGGTTGCAGCCTTCCTTTTAGTTGATGATGGAGCCGAGAAATAGAGGAACCATTTCAATTTCTTAATCATCAGCTTTTAGGGTTGCCAAGTTGATTCTTCTTACTGGCGGGGGAGCCTCGCCGGGCTCCGGGAGCTCTCCACCGATGTGCACGCACCGCCAGCATGTCACCGGAAGTGACGCACTACGTTGCTCACATTGAGGGTGTGGCCCTGATCGTCGAAGGGAAAACCATAGAGTTTTCCCTCCGGCAGTCAGGGCCATGCCCCCACCCCAACGTGATCAACGTGGTTGCATCACCTCTGGTGACGCAGCCACACTGCGCTTCGGGGGGCGGAGTTCCCCCTGGGGCCCGATTCCGCGGCAGCAGAAATCGGGCCTCCAAAGCGGGGGTTTACCTGCCACCCACCCCCACTTGGCAGCCCTATCAACTTTGAAGTTGTGTAATTCCCCAGTAGCAGTAATTACTTTTGTCTTCTTGAAGTTCAGCTGTAATCCTGCTTTGGCGTTGTTGTGTCCTGACCTAGTCATGTGCTCAATCCAGTTTCGGCCGGTTCCACATGTGGTCAGGTGAGGTACCTGAGCTTCGCTCCCAAACACAATAGACGTTTGGATCCTAGTTCCCAGCCAATCGGGAACCTAGACTCCCCAGGAATAATCTAATCAGTGTAAATAGACCATTCACGGGTGTGGGTGTGTTTTCTTTGGGGCATATAAGCCGGCCTGCGAGCCGGCTACTTTGTCTTGTTCTTCTCCGAATAAAGTATGAGAGCTGAATTCACTAAGTAAGTCTCAGCACTTTTCAGGTGCTTTCTTCTTTAACCTTTATTATTAGTCATTTCAAGTCTTCACTATTTTATGCCAGTAATATGGTGTCATTTACATATTTCAAATTGTTAATATTCCTTCCATCAGTTTTCACTCCATTTTCACCTAATCTACCTTTCCTTATCGAAACTATTCTGTTTCTCCATATTCTGTCCTAGAGCCAGTTTGATGTCGTGGTTAAGTGCGTGGACTCTAATCTGGGAGAACCGGGTTTGATTCCCCACTCCCCCACTTGTACCTGCTGGAGGACCTTGGGTAGTGAAGGGCGGGGTATAAATCCAATCTCCTCCTCCTCCTCCTAACAACAGCCTCTTGTCTGGAGCGCAGGTTATGCATCAAAACAATCAGCAGCTGTGGCACACCCATTTCCTTTAAAACCGAATATAACTTTTCATAATCTACACAGTCAAAAGCTTTGCTGAAACGCAAGCTGATTTTGTTCTGGAATTCTCTCATACGCCCCAGTAACCAACTTAAATTTACAACATGATTTCTCGTGCTTCTTCCTTTTCTGAATCCAGCTTGGGATGCCATAAATCCTGCCCCTGATAATCTCCCAGTGGTTGCCAACCAGTGTTTCCCCTGAAAGGCAAGAGCTTAATGTCTAATCTGTACATAATGGATGGTGCTTGGAAAGATAGGTAGCCTTGATCTATGTGTATGCATGTGCATGTGTGTTGCACACAGGGAGGAAATATATGCTCACTGCTGTCCAGACCCTTTTAAAATGCACAGCAAATGTGCACTGCAGAACCAGAGAGAAACAGAATGAAATAAAAGCAAGAGGTACACAATTATTCTAGTATATTGATGCAGTCTGCAGTTGTGTGCACCACTTCAGTTGCTTTAACAGAGCAGCGATACATTTGTGCAAGTGATAGGTATAAATCAATAATAAATGTCAGTATCAATATAAATAAAACATTGCATAGAAATGGGGTAGCCTTGCTGCACTTCTCCTGTTTCAGAAAGAAAGATGCTAGAGCACCATCCTGGAATTTTTTGCCATCAAGTCACAGCTGACTTATGGCAACCATGTGGGGTTTTCAAGGCAAGAGATGTTCAGAGGTGGTTTGCCACGGCCTGCCTCTGCATAGTGACCCTGGTATTCCTTGGTGGCCTCCCATCCCAATAGTTGACCCCGCTTAGCAGCTGAGATCTGATGAGATCCAGGTCAGGGCAATGAGCCACCAAGACCTCTTTAAAAGTTTCAAAGTCACTGAAAGGCAGAGGATGAGGCATTTGTCTGTTGTCCCTATGTAGGCCCAGGGGTCATTTCCTGCAGGAGCGCACAGGAGTGGAGCTCTGGCAATAAAGAGCCCAGGGGGTGGGCACATGCAACAAGCCCCACCCCCTGCTTCCAGCAGCCCTCAGTCAGAGCTAGAAGCAGCCAGGTAAGCTGCAGAGCTCCCCCTGCCCCCCCCCCAGTCCAAAACAGTCCAGTGGCACCTTTAAGACCAAGTTTTATTCAGGTACAAGCTCTCCCTCCTCTGCAAGGAGAGAGCGGCACGTCGTCCCCCCCCCAATAGCTAGCAATCCAAAACAGCCCAGTGGAGCCTGAGCGGTGGGTGATGTCAGTGGGTGTGGCATATGCAAATGAGTTACGCTAATGAGTTACGCTAATGAGCTCCTGCACCTCTTTTTCTACAAAATGTGTACGACCACAACCATCTTCCACCCAACATCAACAGTAGCAATGGAGAGGACTGCTGGGAGAAGAACTGAATTTTTATAGGAACACAAAATAGTACATTCAGCACTGATGCTGTGCATCAGAAGCACAACCTTAAGGGCCCTGACCTGGATCGCCCAGGCATGCCTGATCTTATCAGATCTCGGAAGCTTAGCAGGGCTGACCCTGGCAAGTACCTGGATGGGAGACCTCCAAGGAATACCAGCAGTCAGGAAGCAGGGGCAGGCCCCATTCAGCCACCTCCCTGAACATCCTCCAGGCCCCCCAATAGGGGTCAGTCACCAGAGGTCACCATGACCTCCAGGTGCACACACAGTCACACGCACAGACACATATTAAAAATACCAAAAGTACCAAAAAGAAAAGAGCACACAGCCTTAAGGGAAGACAGCAAGACTGCTTGCAACAAAAGGGCAACAACAGTACATTTATTATACTACAAAAATCTATTGTCTACAGGACTGCTATTTCAGAGTTCAGCAGTGGGGACAACAAAGGGATTTCAGTAGAGAAGGCAAGAGTTTGTGTAAAATAAAAGCTGATTCTTACTGCTCTGTCTACCGATCAGTCTCCATCACCTGCTCATGGAAACCAGATTCTTTTGTCTTGTGGAGAAGGGGCATTTGTGGAGCAATTCTACCTGCCCACATCCACATATGTCACACTCTGTCCTGAGCAATTTCCCATATATTTGGTCTGCAAGGAGCCAAGCATTTATGTCTGTGTAAAAGCTGCTTGAATGTGAATGTCTCGGAGAATGCAGGGGAAGCAGAGGAATAGCTGCGAACCTCACACAAAAAGAGTAGGGAACTCGTATGTAAAAACAACAGGATGAGATGATGTCTCACACTTACATTTTAGCTATGACACTATCTCTTGAACCTCCAGCTATACTTAAAAAAAAGAAAAAAGCTTCTCTTTGGGAAGTTATGGGCATGTGCCAGAAGTGCTTACCAGCCTTGTCGTCCCATTTTTTAAAAAACTATTTTTCTAAAGTTCATGGGATATTCTATTGCTATGGTAATAATGCCTGCTTAGTACTATCACTTTGGACTATTATTAGATTCTTAGCTTTCCCCTGCTTTTTAATTTATTAACAAACTAGCCCAATAACCATGCTTCGCCACAGTATTTAAGTTCCATAAATCCTGTTATAATACTGATGACGTGAAGTTTGAAATGTAACATTTGTTGTAGAAATTCTAACGGAGAAGATTGTAATGTAACACATACTTTTTTCTCTCTCTACTGAAACCTCTCTGTAGACCACATGGGTGGTTCTGCCCTCAGGTGCTAGGATCACCAGGCTGCTTGGTGAGCTCACTCTGGAGCTGTCCATGTGAGAAGTTGTTGTTGTTCAGTTGCACAGTCGAGTCCGACTCTTTGCGACCCCATGAACCAGATCCCGCCAGGCCCTCCTGTCTTCCGCCGTCCTCTGAAGTGTGCTCAATTTCATGTTCGTTGCATCTATGACACTGTCTAACCATCTCATCCTTTGCCATCCCTGTCTTCTTTGACCTTCAGTCTTTCCCAGCATCAGTGAGAAGTAGTCCTCTGTTAAGTCAGTTCCTGCCACCTTCAGTGTCTGGCCTTAGGACTCGTTGATGGTCACAGAGAAGCTGACCTTGAAGGGGAACTGCAGCCTCTTGAACTCGAAGGTGTTTTCTGATGGTATGTGTGGTATGGACAGTGACTCTCCCCAAGCAACACCCGTGAGCAATGTGGCCTCGGTGATGTTTTCGTGCAGGGCCTTCATTGCAGTCTGGTGCCCAGTGCAAAGTTTGGGTGGGTTGAGGTGCCATTGCAAAGTTTGGGTGCAGCAGCATCACTGGAGCCCCCACTTTGAGGAGAAGCTTGTGGGCTATTTTTACCTCAGAACATTGAGACCCACAGCTGAGCAGTTAGAGGGAGGTGGGTGCAAGCAGGCAGGTTTTACCTCAGAACTCTGAGCTACACAGTTGACCAATCGGGGGGAGGACAAGGAGGTAGGGGGAGTGTGTTTGAAGCCGTCAGGAGGCTGGGCCAGCAGCACTGCTGCATCTCACAGATGGTCGTTGGCCATTCCTGATTTCCTCACCTGTCATTAGCTCTCTGCAGTCTCCTGTAACTGTTGTTTTTTTTTACCTCAGAACACTGAGCTCTGCAGCTGACCAGAGAGTGGGGGGTGCAAGGAGGCAGCAGCTTGGCAGACACATAGGAATCAATGGGGGGAGCACATTTTACCCCTTTTGACCTACTTAAGGGTCGAATTTCTAAAAATCCCTTCTTAGTGAGCATCTACACCATGGTAGGAATGCTCTCCCCGAATTTCATGTTTCTAGGGGTTTGGCCTGGGTGGCAATTTTATGGTGAGGGGACTTTCTTTTATATATATAGATGAGAGAGGCATTGATAACTCTCTTTTTGGCACTGGATTTATTTCCTGCACAGAATAGTGCCCAGAAGTGTGGAATCCCACCAACATTCTCCCAAGGGTTACGACTTTAGGAGTTAATGGTAAATTCAAATTAGCTGCTAGTAGTACAATACCTGCCTAGAGAAGGGTATGTGGCAGCTGCTGGTAGTATTGGGTCCACCAGCATTTACTCTTTGAAATGAGGTGGGGAAGACTTTAAATAAATCTACCTTTCTTAAGATGCAACCTTAAGCGGGGTTATTTCTGTCTAAGCCCATTGACTTAGAAGGGTGTAACTCTGTTTAGGATTGGACTGAGTCCCCTTCCAAATATTTTTATTTTATTTTTATTTATTTGATTTATATCACACCCTCCCCGCCAGGGCAGGCCCAGGGTGGCTTTCATGAAAACTTAAAAACACATGGAACAGCACAATTATAAAACATAATTAATCCTGAGCAATAATAACAATCATAAAGTGCTAGTAACAATATCGATGGCAGTTACAGTGTTGCATATTGGTCAAAAAGGCCATGATAGAATGGTCGCAAGGAATAAAGTCAGTTTTGGAGTTCAGCTTATCAAATCCATTTATACTGGCAGGTACAGGCTGCTGATGGTGAGTCTGGTGGGGGGGGGACAGACCTTGCCGCAGTACAGTTGTTAGATGCAGCTCCTACTTAAAGGCCTGTTGGAAGAGCTCCGTCTTGCAGGCCCTGCAGAACTGTAGAAGGTCCCACAGGGCCCTGATGCCTTCCGGGAGCTCATTCCACCAGTATGGGGCCACCACTGAGAAAGTCCTGGCCCTTGTTGAGGCCAGCCTGGCATCTTTGGGACTAGGGAGGACCAGGCGGTTTTGAGACCCTGAATGCAGTGCTCTCTGGGGAACATGTGGGGAAAGGCGGTTCCTCAAATATATAGGCACATGACCATATAGGACTTTAAAGGTGAGAACCAGCACCTTGAAGCAAATTTGGTATGCTATCAGCAGCCAGTACAGTGCTTTCAGCACAGGCTGGATGTGTTTCCGCATAGGGAGACCAATCAGGAGTCTGGCTGCAGCATTTTGCACTAGCTGTAGCTTCTGGATTTGCGACAAGGGCAGCCCCATGTAGGGAGCATTACAGTAGTCCAATCTCAAGGTGACCATCACATGGATCACTGTTGCCAAGTCGTTGTGTTCGAGGAAGGGAACCAACTGCCTAATCAGCTGAAGATGGTAAAAGGCTGACTTGGCAGTGGCTGCTGCCTGGACCTCCATTGTTAAGGAGGCATCCAGGAACACTCCCAAACTCCTAACCTCTGGTGCTGGCACCAACGGAGCCCCATCGAAGGTCGGGAGTGGGATTCCTAACCATGGGCTGCTCTGACTAAGGCACAGGACCTCCGTCTTCATTGGATCCAATTTCACTTGGCTCAGTCTAAGCCATCCAGCCACGGCTTGCAATGCCAGGTCCAGATCTTCCAGTCTAGAGTTGGACTGGCCAACATCAGATAGAGCTGGGTGTCATCTGCATATTGGTGACATCCCAGCCCAGCCCTCCAGGCAATCTAAGCAAGGAGACGCATATAGATATTAAATAACATTGGGGAATGCACCGCTCCTTGGGGCACTCTGCAAATCAGTGGGTGCCTTTGGGATAGCGGTTCCCCTAGTGCCACCCTTTGTTCCCGACCCTGGAGAAAGGAGGCAAGCCACTGCAAGGCAGACTGCTGGACCCCAGTGTCAGTGAGGCAGTGCTAGCCATTTTTAAATGCTTATAAATGATCCACTGATGAAAAACCAAGTCTAAGAGCCAAGTTCTGCACTGTGTTCTGATGCCTAATGTACGAAGGAGTTCATTTATTTCTTTACTTCATTTATACCTCTCCTTTCCATCCAATAGAGACCCAAAGCAGCTTAAATCATTCTCCTCTCCTCTATTTTATCCTCACAACTACCCCACAAGGTATGTTATGCTGATAAGGTGTTACTGGACCAAGGTCATCCGGTAAGACACGATGGCAGAGTGGAAATCTGACCCTGGGTCTTCCCAACTGGAGTCCAGCAGTAACCACTGCACCACGCTGAGGCCCTTCCCCTTCTTAGAAAGGTCTTTATGAGCCACCTGGAGAAGTCCCAGGTGCAGAAAACAAGGCAGAGATTCTAGGGGCAGGTCATAAAGTATAGAGCTCTGCATTCTGGCTGCTCTGAGTTCTTCTCCTGTCCTTGCAGGCCATAGCAGGCAATTCTAGTGCAATTCTAGTGTCAGGGTGCATTCCCTTATCCTAAGTTGGATCCTATGACTCTTTCTCACCAAGGTTTCCTAAAAGATTTCCTCCATCAGATAATATTTTAGCAGAAGTTTTTAAATCACCTTATGGCATGTGGCCACATTACATCCTCGTATCCCAGTGTTCCATTATGCAGCCAAAGGTTCCCTTGCTCGAAAGCCAGTCGAGTCCGACTCTAGGGTTGTGGTGCTCATCTCCGTTTCAAAGCCGAAGAGCCAGCGCTGTCCAAAGACATTTCCGTGGTCATGTGGCTGGCATGACTAAACACCAAGGCGCACGGAACACTGTTACCTTCCCACCGAAGTGGTCCCTATTTATCTACTTGCAATTTCTTGCTTTCGAACTGCTAGGTTGGCAGGAGCTGGAACTAGAGACGGGAGCTCACTCCGTCATGCGGCACACTCGGGTCTCGAACTGCTGAACTACCGATCTTCCACAGCCTGCAGTTCAGCGTCTTAACCACTTGAGCCACTGCAGCTCCTATATGCAGCCAAACCATAGGCTTAAATAGTAGAAAAACCCTGGGGGGGAGGGGGGAGTTGCTTCATAGTGGAAACCCAAAATGGTGGATTTGATTGTATTAATCCATCCTAACACAAGAAAATCCATGGTGCTTTTGTACTCACCCATATCGTATAGTGCCTGACCCTGGAGAAATGGCTGCTTGATCAATTAAGCAGCTTAAATTATCAACAGAAAAACAAAGCAACCAAAAAGGAAGCAGAAATAGTTCCCAGCATCCATCCAACACATTGATTTCTAGAGGCAGGGAAGTGCCAATTTGGAGTCATTTCACCTGATCAGGAAGACCAGTTTTCAATTGGTTAAATGCTGCCTTAGGAGACAGTGATAAGGGAGTTAATGTAGAAGTCTGAGACACAGGCTATTGACTAATGACGGTGGGCAGGCAGCAGTGGAAAGCCCCAGTCTGAAACACAAGGACCATTATCTGCAGCAGGTCAAGAGCATTCGTCACTGACTCTGCATCTCCAGTATCAACCTCTCTTTCTCAAGATGCTTGCTTTATCTATTGCATCAGTGCTCTAGCCTTCAAGGGCCTGAATTAATCTTTCCCCTCTAGACCAACCAGAGCTTACAGCAGGTAAACTTTAGTAATCTATATTCTCCCATAAATAATATTGTTTTTTCTCTAAGGGGACTTTTGGAATGTTAAAATTGAGTCTGGTTCCTCACACAGATGCCAATCAAATGCTCACATAACAAAATGAGCAGAATTTCTGCTTGTACAAGACTGCTCCTGAAAGAAAGCATGTTGGTTTAAAATGACAATAAGAATGTCTACAGGAAAACAGCCTATACTGTGACACTGATTCTTTCTATTGTATTTTATTTCATTGCATCTATTGTTGTTGTTCAGTCGCACAGTCGAGTCCGACTCTTTGTGGCCCCATAGACCAGACCACGCCAGGCCCTTTGGTCTTCCACCATCCTCTGAAGTTGGCTCAACTTCATGTTCGTTGCGTCGATGACACTGTCTCACCATCTCATCCTTTGCCGTCCCCATCTTCTTTGACCTTCAATCTTTCCCAGCATCAGGGTCTTCTCCAGTGACTGCTCCCTTCTCATTGGGTGGCCAAAGTATTTGAGCTTCAGTTTCATTATCTGGCCTTCTAGGGAACAGTCAGAGTTGATTTCTTTTAGGATTGACTGATTTGATCTTCTTGCAGTCCAAGGGACTCTCAAGAGTCTTCTCCAGCACCATAGTTCAAAAGATTCTATTCTTCGGCGCTCGGCCTTCCTTATAGGCCAACTCTCACAGCCATACATGACTACTGGGAATACCATTGCTTTGACCTTGCAACTATTACACTGTTTTAATTGGTAATTCTTCTTATTGAAGCACCTTGAAGTCTTTGTACATGAAGAGATATTATATTAAGGTTTTTTACATTGCAGTTTACGCTCTACGCACATTCACTGCATTTCTATTGGTAACATCCCATTATTTGATAGGTTTGCTTTTTAAAGTTTAACTGTACCTGTACACATTTGACTTAAAGATATTAATACTCATTTTCACATTTGTGGATATGATCAAAGTAAACAGACATATCCACCCTGAGGATCTATTTGAGTCTAGCTTGCTACCCGTGCTTCGCTACGGTATTTAATTTCCGTAAATCCAGTTATTATACTGATGATGTGAAATTTGAAATGTGACATTTGTTGTAGGAATTCTAATGGAGAAGATTGTAGTGTAAGAAATTAAGTGAGACATATATACTTTTTCCCCTGTACTGAAGGACCTCTCTCTAGACCACATTGGTGGTTCTGCCCTCAGGTGCTAGGATCACCAGGCTGCTTGGTGAGCTCACTCTGGAGCAGGCCACATAAAACTGTCCATTTAAGAAGCAGTCATCTGTTAAGTCAACTCCTTCCACCTTCCATGAAAGTGATGGCCTCTCTACTTGTGTTCCTGGATTACTTTGCTCATATGGAGACTGTGTTGTTCTGAGCACCTCAGGGTGATCTTGCTGGTACTTGGCCTGCGCAACTCAGTGCACTACAGGAGTACTATGTGCTTTGCCGCATTCCTAAGTTGCCTACTCCTTGTAGTGTATATTAAGTTTTTTTAAATTGCAGTTTACCCTCTACACACATTCACTGCATTTCTATTAGTAACATTCCATTATTTGATAGGTTTGCTTTTTAAATTTTAACTGTACCTGTACACATTTGACTTAAAGATATTAATACCCATTTTCACATTTGTGAACAGATATGATCAAAGTAAATAGACATATCCACCTTGAGGATCTATTTGAGTCTAGCTTGCTACCCGTGCTTCGCTACGGTATTTAATTGCCATAAATCCAGTTATAATATTGATGATGTGAAATTTGAAATTTGACATTTGTTGTAGGAATTCTAATGGAGAAGATTGTAGTGTAAGAAATTAAGTGAGACATATGTACTTTTTTCCCTCT
>NW_015167586.1:0-1297 GCF_001447785.1 Gekko japonicus | reverse complement strand
CACAGGTGGTTGTTGGCCATTCCTGATTTCCTCACCTGTCATTAGCTCTCTGCAGTCTCCTCTAACTGTTGTTGTTTTTTAACCTCAGAACACTGAGCTCTGCAGCTGACCAGAGAGTGGTGGGTGCCAGGAGGCAGCAGCCTGGCAGCCACATAGGATTAGGAATCAATGGGGGGAGCACATTTTACCCCTTTTGACCCACTTAGGGGTCGAATTTCTAAAAATCCCTTCTTAGTGAGCATCTACGTCATGGTAGGATTGCTCTCCCTGAATTTCGTGTTTCTAGGTCCAGGGGTTTGGACTGGGCATTGATTTTACGGTGACGGGGACTTTCTTTTATATATATAGATGAGGGAGTGTAAAAGTAGTGATCAGAAAAATAACATTTTAAAAATGAGGTCATTCTGTGAGGCTATATATTTGGGCTTTTTGTGCAGCATCATTGTACTGTGCCAGTGATAGAGTTAAGTACTCTGTTATATAACGCTATAAAATTCTATAGATTGGCAGCTATTAAACTTTTATTTGGTGTTTGATCACTGGTTAGTTAGTATAATTCTATCATTAGGATAGCATAAAACATACAGAATAGGGGCAGTACTTTCAAGTGACATTCATCAATAATTAAGCAAATTAACACCAACGCTTTATATAGAACCACAGAGTTGGAAGGGGCCATACAGGCCATCTAATCCAACTCTCTTCTCAATCTAAGCATTCCTGACCAGTGTTCATCCAGCTGCTGCTTGAAGGCTGCCAGTGAGGGGGAGCTCACCACCTCCCTAGGCAGCTGATTCTACTGCTGAACTATTCTTACTGTAAAAAATGAGATGTTGGAAACCAAAATCCTGAGTACCTGTTGGACCCAAGTCCAACTCTGTTTTTACCCTGCAAATCTGCCAGGATTCTTTGGTACAGAATATCTTTAATTACAAAAAAGCAATAGTGTTAGCCAAATTGCTCTATTTCTTAATAATAGATTGGGTGTCAGGTTCAACAGCAAGTAAATCTCCACACACAATTCCAGGGAAGCGTTATGCTTTATTAGATTACAGGTCTGTTGCCATGATCTACAGGGATATTGTTAGGAATGACAATGGGGCGGATTCATCCCTTCGTATAGCGTGATGCTGCAAATAGCTAAGCAAATGAAATCCAAGCGCGCGGGGGGGAATTCTCCCGGCGGGAGGTTACATAATGAACGGGAGAGTCTCCGTGCTTCATGAGAGCAGAAAGATTCACACCAACGGTGGAATGCAAGCCCTCTTTCTTCCTCAAGGTTAGTCAGATAATCCAG
>NW_015167585.1:409281-416540 GCF_001447785.1 Gekko japonicus | reverse complement strand
CAACCAGCCACAGCTTGTAACACCCGATGAAGGTTGTCTGGGCTGGAGTCCGACTGGCCGCCCAACATCAGATAGAGCTGGGTGTCATCTTCATATTGATGACACCCAAGCCCACAACTCCGGGCAATCTGGGCAAGGGGGCACATGTAGATGTTAAACAACATCGAGGACAGCACCGCCCCCTGAGGCACCCCACAATAAAGAGGATGCCTCTGGGACTCCTGTTCCCCTATCGCCACCCTCTGTCCCCGACCCTGAAGAAAAGAGGCCAGCCATTGAAGGGCGAGCCCCTGAATCCCCACATGGGCGAGGCGGTGGGCCAGCAACTGGTGGTCGACCGTGTCGAATGCAGCCAACAGGAATAACAACAACAGTGCCGCCACACCACCTCGGTCCAGATGCCTATGGAGGTCATCAGTCAGGGTGACCAGCACTGTTTCCGTCCCATGATCTGGGTGAAAGCTGGACTGGAAAGGATCTAGGACGGAAGGATCCTCCAGAAAACTCTGTAACTGTACCACCACCACCCTCTCAATAACTTTGCCCAAATAGGGCAAATTGGACACCGGCCTATAGTTGGCCAATTCGACTGGGTTCAAAGATTTTTTTTCAAGAGGGGGCAGACCATCGCTTCCTTGAGTGCCTCAGGGAACCGTCCCTCCGAGAGGGACGTTGATAATCTCCCTCAGGGCACCTCGAAACCCCTCATGGTCTGTTTTGATGATCCAGGAAGGGCACGGATCAAGGTTACATGTGGTTGGACGTACAGATATGAGCAATCTGTCAACTTCCTCCAGGCTGAGTAAGCTAAAACACTCTAAACCTGGAACCGAAGATGTGCAAGGGGCCTCGAGTTCGCTTACTGTTTCAATTGTGGCGAGAAGGTCACGGCGGAGCACCAAGACTTTATCTGCGAAATAGCTCGCAAATGCCTCACAGACAATATCCAATTCCCTAGCATTTTGCCTGCCCTGTGGCAGAGCTGTCAAAAACCAAATCGTACTAAACAACTGGGCTGTGCGTGAGCTCGCAGATGCAATCTTGGTCACATAGAATTCTCTCTTTGCGGCCTTGACTGCCATCTCATAGGATCTCATAAATGTCCTATAGGATGCTCTTGATGCCTCGTCGTGAGTACGACGCCACCGTCTCTCTAGCTGTCTCAGTTCTTGCTTCAGCTGCCACAGCTCCAGGGTATACCAGGGCGCCCACCAAAAGCGAGTGTAGAGAGGACGCCTGGGAGCGATCTCGTTGATGGCTGTAGAGAGCCGATCATGCCAGTCCTCCACAAGCTCATCCAGTGAGCCGCCAGGGGGCCTTGGATCCCGCAGGGCCATCTGGAACCGCATGGGGTCCATTTGGCTCCACAGGCGAGCTAAAATCTGCTCGCCGCCTAAACAGGGTCGGGGTGGGACATTCAGACGAGCCTTCAGGGCATGGTGGTCCAACCATGGTACTGCCTCTGCAGTAATCCGGTCCACCGTCACCCCCACCATGAAGATCAGATCAAGGATGTGGCCGGCCCGTTGCGTGGGGGCCAAGACAAATTGCGAGAGTCCCAGCGCCGCCATGGATGACACTAGGTCTGTAGCCCGGCTGGAAGCCGCATCCTCAGCATGGACATTGAAATCACCCAAAACAACCAGCCTAGGGTGCTCCAGCGCCCAGCCTGATACGGCCTCCAGCAGGGACGGCAGACTACTGGCCGGTGCGTTAGGTGGTCGGTACACTAGCCAGATCGCCAAACTCTCCTCAGCCTTCAGTATCAAGCCGACACACTCCAAGCCCACAATCTCCACAGATGGGAGCACCCTGAAGGAGTAAGCCTCTTGAATTAAAATGGCCACTTCTCCCCCCGCCCCCTAGTCCATGATTGGTGGAGGACCGAGAAGCCCAGCGGGGCGAGCTGAGTGAGAGCTACCATCTCCCCCTCCCGCATCCAGGTCTCAGTCACGCACACCAGGTCGACCCATTGTTCCATCACAAAGACCCGAAGGACTGTGGTCTTGTTGTTAATGGACCTGGCGTTGCACAACACCCATGATGGAGGGGTGTTTTCAATCCTGACCCCACTGACCCTTGGGATGGGCCATAGGCTGGAAGGGCGCCAAGCCATTCTATTTTTCTGCGTCCTTCCCTTGACACCCTGCCTAGACTCACCGCAAAACGTCCCCCACCCCAAGAGCACCGGAATCTGCTGGCCAAGCATTTATTACACTGGCCGGTCTCCACAGAGCTTCAGGCCGCCAGTGAGATGAACGAACAGATAGGTCCACAAAATCCACTCTTGGTATAACAAAGTAATTCTATCAAGATTTCTCTGCTAACAAATATAAAACTGAATGCTACTATGCAAAAATACAACCTAACCTGACTGTTCAAACTGGAAGTTCCAACCTCATCAAAGAGGAAATAAATAATTACAAACACTTCAGTTTCTTAATTATCGCAAACAATCAATAACATTAATCAGCTCCCAGAATGGATTGATGGCCTGAGAGTAGTAAAATATATTCAGGGCCTGGAATAACGGTCCTGGGAGTACCATGAGTGTTCTCAGCCTGGAATGACAGCTATCACAGTGGAATGACAGCCCCTGGAGTAGCAGATATATTCTGGGTCTGGAATGACACTCCCAAAGTGGAATGATGGCCTCTGTGATTGCAATCAGTGTAAGGTGTTTCATTCCACTCTAAGATTTGTAATTACAGGTACAGAGTACTTATTTTAATCACAGGGGCCATCATTCTACCCTTGGACCTGTCATTCCAGTCCTAGAACACTTCTCATCACCCCACTCTGTGGGCCCAAAACACTTCTTCTACACCCAGGGGCTGTCATTCCAGTTTGGGACCTGTCATTCCAGTTGCAGAACACTTCTGCTACTTCCAGAAGCTGTCATTCCACTCTGGGACCTGGCATATCCAGTCTGTGCTGATAAAGGCCAGGAATTCAGGCACCACTTCCTGCACTTTTGATAGTGAAAAACTGACACAGAGCTGAGATGCCTCAGTGTTACTTGGTGAAGCCTCAAGATTTATGCACAAAAAAGAATAATATTTTCTGACACATTATACTGCTAGGATTACCAAAACCTGAGATTACATTCTGAGGTAATTGTATATTGCACGTCTATGATGAAATCCTGAGGAAACTCATTTTTTTAAAATAAAATTTAAAATCTAGCTGTGACTTTTAGTCTTAATAAATAAGGCATTTTCCTGTTGTTTCTGCTTAATTCTTTTTAGTGAACTAGCATGACCCATGTGAGATTCGATTTTTACATTCTAAGTATGAACATATGCTATCACATTCTTTTCCATATCATAACACTGTTCAGTAATTATCAGCCTCTGCCCTGGTTTACCTACAGCACACGCTGTATTGGAATTGAGAAATGATTAGTCAGAACAGCTTGATGATAATGTTAGACAGGAACTTATGATCACTCTTCTAACCAGGTCTTTTTCACACAGCAAACTTTCATCATCTCAACCTATGTGTTATCTAATTTTCTAAGCTATCAAAACCACCATCAGATTCTTGCCCAATTTCACACAATAAAGTTATTCTGCATCTGATATCCTGAAATGATGAAAAGGCTAATGGTAGAGTACTTCCAGTTCCTCAGTTGTTTATGATGCATTTGAAGTTAATTAATCTTCATGAGTATGTGCCCAGTCCGCCTTCTGATGGTGGCAGTAGAAGATATTAAAACACAAGCCATAATCAAAGCATCAACAGTAGCTGTCACAGGAAAGAGGTAATGGCATGGGGATATGGGAACGGGTTGTCAGTTGTATTTTCACTGGGATTGAAAATAATTCTTTGGTCAGGATGATAAGATTATTAATTCTGTAGATGTTTCTAATAAAAGAAAAGATAGTTACAAAACAGTAGTGGTTGAATATTGTGACTATGTGTAAATAGTTGTATTTGTTTCTTTAAATGTATACCCATATTTATATTTGTATATTCTGTTACATGTCTACTATAGATGACTATAAATGGCTGACCCAATTGTGGCTTTAGGTTATGTTCTTAATCAGGCTCCATAGTTACTTAGGGAGGGATGTAATGGCAAATCCCTTCTAAATCCTTCTAAATCCATTGAGACTGATGGTTGTATGTGTGTGAGTTAAGTGATCCAAAGTTGCTTCTGACATGAAAGCTTCTATCCTTGAAAGAGCAGTTCTCCAAAGTTTTCTATTTTATAAAGACAAACACAACACAAACAAACATACATATATTGGGAGGTTTCCGTACATCATTAAATTGTCTATTCAGGTGCCTCATACATTATATAATTCTGTATCTTCTAAGTTCTGCCTTGTATTTTTGTATTAATAGTTCTTGTAACTGTTGAGATTGGTCTTTAGTCATATTTTTACTAGCATTTTTGTTTTATTAAAGTTAATTTTCAGTCCAGCAACCTGGCCATACTCTTGCAAAGTTTTTATTAATTGTATAATAGAGTCAAATGGATTCTCTAAGAGAAATACTAAATCGTCTGCAAAAACTTGACACTTATATTCTTCTCCTCTTATTTTGAGAGCTTTAATTTGTGTATCTTCTCTAATCATATAATTCAATATTTCAAGAGCAAATATGAACAATAATGGTGAAAGTGGACATCCTTGTCTAGTTCCTTTTTGTATCTCAATATTTCGTGTTAAATCCCCATTTACAAGAACTCTTGCTTGTTTGGTATAAATTGCTCTAACCATTGTATAAAATTCTTTGCCACATTGTGAGTTTAATCACTGTTCCAACATGAAGTTCCAGCTAACATTATCAAATGCGTTTTCAGCATCTAAAAAAACCAAGGCCATCTGTTTCTCCACGTGGGCTTCAAAATATTCTAATACATTTAATATGGTTCTTATATTGTTCCTAAGTTGTCTTTTTGGGAGAAAATCTGCTTGATCTTGTGTCAATACTCTTTTCACTCTTGCAGCCAAAATAGAGGCATAGATTTTATAATCAACATTTAATAATAAAGTTGGCCTATAATTTTTAATTTCTTTCTCATCAGTATTTTGTTTGTGTATCAAGGTTATCAAGGCTTCATTCCAGGTTTCTGGTATTTTACCTTCAATTATTATGCTTTGTATTACATATTTTAAAGGTATGGTCTTCAAAAACCTGATAAAATTCTGCAGGAAGGCCATCAGGACCTGGATTCTTTCACTTTTTTTGTTTTTTTATGGCTTCTGTCAATTCAAAATGAGTCACTGAATCATTTAAACTTTTACTTTGTTCTTCAGTAATGTTCTAAACATTATATTTATATTTTAAAGACCTTGATTTGGTCTTGTTCACTTTTTTTGTTTTTTTATGGCTTCTGTCAATTCAAAATGAGTCAC
This sequence comes from Gekko japonicus, assembly GCF_001447785.1. Lineage (NCBI taxonomy): Eukaryota > Metazoa > Chordata > Lepidosauria > Squamata > Gekkonidae > Gekko > Gekko japonicus. Next base: position 411,174 of record NW_015167585.1, on the reverse strand, counting down.
TGAATCATTTAAACTTTTACTTTGTTCTTCAGTAATGTTCTAAACATTATATTTATATTTTAAAGACCTTGATTTGGTCTTGTGTGGCTTCTCTCTTCTGGTATAGCTTCTCATAAAAATTTCAATAACTTTTTTCTAATCTTTAAGTACATTTTTTTCTCCATCATCTCTCAATATTTTATGAGTCTTTTTTTCTTTTTCTTTTCATATTCTGTATGCTAACCATCTAGTTGGTTTATTAGCAATTTCAAAATAATTTTGTTTTGCATACATAATTTTCTTTGCTATTTCTTGTGTTAGGAGACAATTCATTTGATGTCGTAACACTTCAATTTTACTCTTTTTTTATGCCCCCCATAGGGGATTTTTTTAATTTGCATTTTCTATAAACTACAACAAAATTAGGTAAGAGAAAGTAAAGAAAACCCACTAAAAACCCAAGAGATGGCGGTCATACATACTGCTTAACAAATTAGCTTTTAGCTCAAAGTTCGATTCAAGTTCATTGAATGTGGTCATCTAGTAGTCAGTTTATACTGAAAAATGAATGTAAACACCACCACTTCTGACTTCTTAAAAAGCAACCCAAGAAATACTTATAACAATACATTGTAAGAGCTTTCAGAGTGTAATAACATCTCATTTTTTATACTTCCCCCCCCCTCAACTGATACCTTGTCTTCGGGGCAGTTGCCCCTAATTTGGAATCTGAGTTCTCATCTGAAGATGTCGCTTCTCCTTCTTCTTCGCTTTGTTTAGTGCTCTCCTCTTTTTCGACTACTGCTTCTCCTGATGGATGACTGTGTTGATGCAAAAATTTGAGTGCCTTTTCAGCAGAGTCAATTTTTTCTTTCTTATCCATGAATTTGAAAATTGTGCCTTCGGGGACAATCCATCTGTAGGGGATGTTACTCTTTTGTAAAAATATCACCAAGTCTTTGTATTTCCTTCTCTTCCTTCTTATTTCAAATGGAATGTCTTTTAATACTTTTATCTCTTTGTCTTTGATTTTCAAGGTAACTCCATTGGTCGCTTTAAGAATTTGGTCTCTAGCTTGTCTTTGGGAGAATCTTACCACCACTTCTCCTGGCAGATTATTTTTCCTGATAAACTCTGAATACGATCTGAAGATCGTATCAATTTTCCTTTGTAGTTGATCCCATTTAATCTCTGCCAGCACATCGCATAGCATCTGCTTCAAATTCTCCCCTTTCTCTTCCAGGATGCCTTGAAACCTCAAGACATAGCTTGCCCTTTCCATTTGCAGCTGTAACAAATGAGTCTCGCCAGTTAGTCTCTCTTTTTCCAACGCCTGCAGTTGTTTATTCATCTTTTTTGTGTCGGTATGAACTTTCAGTTCCTGCTCTGTCTTCTCAGCTTTCTGTTTGTTCTCCGTCAATTGTGCTTGTTGTGCATCCAGCTTATTATTAATTGCAGTAACTTGCTCCAGCAGAGGGCGAAGTGCCTCTGATAACTTTCTCTGGAGCTCTGCAGTTGAGTCCTGTCTAGGAACAGAACTCGCTGGGCTGTCATTTCTGGGAGGAAGCTTAACTTTTATTTGCTTGTCTTTTGGGTCCCTCACCAGTGGCGCCATATTTGAGAGTTGTTTGCTTTTTCTTAAAAGTTTGTTACAGTCTCTGGAAGTTCTTCTAAATCTCGGTAAGCTCTTATAGTCTCTTTATTTCAGTTCTACTCGCTTAGTAAAGCATGTTCTCCTTTCTTCTGGTTTTGTAATGTTTATAAACAGTTCTTCTGGTTTTGTAATGTTTATAAACAGTTCTTATCGGGAAACTACTCGCTTAGTAAAGCATGTTCTCCTTTCTTCTGGTTTTGTAATGTTTATAAACAGTTCTTCTGGTTTTGTAATGTTTATAAACAGTTCTTATCGGGAAA
>NW_015167585.1:408884-409092 GCF_001447785.1 Gekko japonicus | reverse complement strand
CTCCGCGGCGGGACCTTCGGGGCTTGGAGTAGCCCCCCTTCTCCGGCTAGGCGTGCCGGGAGGGAGCTCTCTAGCCCCCCATGGCTGGGAGCCCAACACAAGGGCTCCTGGGGTGGTGTGGACCTTCACGCCCCCTCCCAGCCGCAGGCTCTGGCAGGCATCTCCCAGACCCCCGGGAGAACGCATCTGCCATGGCGATCGCCAAACC
>NW_015167585.1:403918-404633 GCF_001447785.1 Gekko japonicus | reverse complement strand
TCCCTCCCCCCTCCCACTTCCCCCCTTGTGTAGAGCTCTTGTTTAAGGAGGAGCAACTCATCCTCTCTCTACACTTTCAGGTGTGTGCACACACCCCCTCCGATAGTTTAATTCTTTCCCATTACTAATGACCTTTTATTTAATGGATACTTCCCTTAATTTTCTGCCTCTAGGAGCTTGCCCTTTGCCTCTTTTCCTGGTGCGTAGAGGGGCCTGCTTCCTCATCATCTGTTACTGCCGGTCCTTCCATCTCTATTTGCTCTTCCAAGTTCCTTGTTTCAAGCCCCAACTTCTCCAGTAGTTTTGCCGCTTCTTGTGGATCTCTTGCAGTTAGTCTTTTTCCCTCTTGAAAGATAATTATAGAGGCTGGGTACGCCCAGCTAAATTGTATTTTATTGTCATAAAGTTGCTGAGCATATGGCTTCATTAATCTCTTTTGATTCAGTGTGTCTTGGCAAAAATCTTGCCGAACATAAGCCTTTTTCCCTTTATAATTTAGTCCCTTAATTTTTTTTAAGGTTGAAAATATCTGTTGTCGTTTCTTTTCGCTTGCAAACTTTACAATAACCGGGCGTAGTCCCCCCTTTCTTTTCGTTTGCAGCCTGTGTGCCCTTTCTACTTGGTCTTCTTCCAGTTCTATCCCTTATTTCGATATCCATTCCACCATACATCGTTCCAAATTCTTTTGCCCTACCTCTTCTGAGATCACAAGTAG
>NW_015167585.1:395943-403887 GCF_001447785.1 Gekko japonicus | reverse complement strand
CAGCCTGTTTCTTTAATTGGGTGATTTGTTCCTTATTGACTCGGGCCATGTTTTTTGCCTGCATGGCTATTTCCTTCACTCCTTTGATCTCTTCCTTAATTTGTTTAAGCTCATTTTTCACTTCACCAATCTGTTTTGTTATTTGTTCCTGTGAGGCTAACATTAAAGCTTGAAACTGGGCAATTTGTTCTGACAATACTTTCACTGTCGTAGCCATGTTGATTAATTAGCTGGCTGCAACCTCTCTATCTTTAAAGGTTGATAACTTTCTTCTTACCCTGCTAAGCCACAAATTCTTCGGCACTCCTTGTTCACTGTCGCTTTAGAGACCTCTGAGGCTGTTCTCTGGCAGTTTAAGTGAGATTTATCTCCTTCTTTTAGGTCATAAATCCTTCGTCAGTTTGGAGTGGGGGAGCAACGGCGTCTGTTCTTCAGAGCATGCGCACACCGACCTCCCTCTCACATTTCAACAATAAATCAACTTTCATTTTCAAACCGCTCAGCCACCAAACACTAGCTCCGGTATGCGATTTCTGATTCCAGTTCAGTATGCTCCGCGGCGGGACCTTCGGGGCATTGAGTAAGCCCCCCTTCGCTGGCAGGGTCGCTGGAGGAAGAGCCTTCTAGCACCCCATGGCTGGGGGCCTCATGCAGAGGCTCCGGGGGTGGCACGGACAATCACACCCCCTCCTCACCGTGGGCTCTGGAAGTCGTCACCCGGAGACCTGGAGAAAGCGGCCGCCATGGCGAACACCAAAACTGGAAGTCCTTCAATTTTACTGTTATGCGTTCAGTTGAGGAATCTTGTTTCATCTTTTCTTCTTGTTTTTTACTTCGTTCCTTAATTTGGGAGAATTTTTCTGTCTTTTGTTTTTTGATATGTGCAGCTTCTCTGATTATCCAGCCTCTAGCGTAGGCCTTAAATGCATCTCATACAGTTGAAATGGAGATATCTGGCTGGATGTTTTGTTTAAAAACATTTGAAATTCTTTTTTAGTCTCGGTTACAGTTTTTTTGTTCTTCAATAAAAAGGTGTCCAGGGACCATCTATTTTTCCTTGGAGTATCTTGTAATTTAAGCATAATAGAATTGTGGTCTGTGAAAGTTGCTGGTAATATTTCCACTTCCAATAAATCGTTTATAATGTTGTTGATATCCAATACATATCTATTCCTGATCATGACTTGTGTCTCGCCGAATAAAAAGTAAAGTCGTTCTTTCATGGATTTCTGACTTTCCAAGAGTCAACCGTGTTCTTCTGCCAATTGTAAAAATGTATTAGGAAGTTTGTTGCCTTGTTTTTGTTTTCCAGTTGTTGTATTTCTGTATAAGAGTCTGTCAAATACCACATTGTATTCTCATTAGTTTCATCAAAGTTTTGTTTTGAAATGAGTTCTTGCAAAAGTTTGTAAAAATTTTCCTGATGTTGATTAAGTGCATAAATATTTACAATCAGGGTTGCTTTACCTTGTCTTTGTAATTCTGCCATCTTCAGAGTGGTATAATAATTCAGGGTATAAGTATTCTTTCACATATGTCACTACCCCTTTTTATTCTTTTCCTTATCTGAAGAGATAAAAACTTTCCCAAGTTTCTTAATGTCCAAATATTTTTTATCTGCATGTTTTATATAAGTCTCTTGTAAATGGATAACATCTAGTTGCATCTTTTTCAGTTGCTGGAATACCTGCCTTCATTTTTGGGGGTGCATTCAGTCCATTAACATTTATTGAAATTATCATTATTTTTCTTCTATCCATCTTGTGATTGTGTTTTGGTATCATCTTTACTCTTCTGCTGAAGTCTTTTAAGTATTCGAGTTTCGAGATGCTGTAATCTTTACTGCTTTTCTGGTTGCTGAGGTTTTCCTAGTTGTCACTGATGCCCCTTGTGAATCCTGTACTTCTGTACTTCCCGGTTTCTCTTCTTCAGTTTCGAAGTCTTCTCTATGGGATTTAATAAAATCTTGTGCCTTGACGATTGAATTAATTATATATCTTTCCCCCTTGTAATTAAAGAAAATACATTCTGGAAGTAGCCATCTGTATGGGATTTCATTTTTTCTCAAGATGCTTGTAAGGTCCTTATATTCTTTTCTTTTCTCCCTCACTCTGCATGGAATTTCTTTTTAAAAAATTATTGCTGTATCTTCTGTTTGTAGAGATGTTTCATTTGCTGCTTTAAGAAGTTCATCTCTTATAGTTCTCTTGTGAAATCTTACATGTACGTCTCTAGGAAATTAGTTTCTTTTTGCATATGTTGAATTCATTCTATATGCAAGATCAATCTCATTATGAACTTCATCTATATCTTCTGTACCAATTTATTTTACCAGTGTGTGTGCCATTGCTGTTTTTAAATCTTCATTATTCTTTTCAGGGATATTTTGAAATCTTAAGATATAAGATGCTTTATCAAGCACTAGTTTTATAAGAAGAAGAAGAAGAGAAGAGATTGGATTTATACCCCGCCCTTCACTACCCAGAGGTGTCTCAGAGCGGCTTACAAACTCCTTTCCCTTCCCCTCCCCACAACAGACACCCTGTGAGGTGGGTGGGGCTGAGAGAACTCTGACACAAACTGCTCTTTTTCAAGGACAGCTGTGCCAGAGCTTGTGACTGACCCAAGGTCACATCAGCAGGTGCAAGTGGAGGAGTGGGGAATCAAACCCGGTTCTCCCAGATTAGAGTCCGCACACTTTAACCACTACACCAAACTGGCTCTTCTATATTTATTTATTTATTATTTTGATTTATACCCCGCTCTCCCCGCAAGCAGGCTATAGAGTCCTGTTTGGATTTTACTGTTTCAAATTTAAGATCTGCTTCTTCTGATTCTTTTTAAAGTTACTTGTTGTTTTTATCAAAGCAGAAATGTCTTGTCTGTTTTCCTTAAGTTGTTTCTGAACTTCTTCCATCTGGAGTTCCATTTTCCAAACAAGTGTATCTAATTTATCTTGAATAGGGTCCACAGCTGCTTTTACCGCTGTTGTTATACCTGAAGTTACTGTCTCCTGAATTAAGGCCTGTAGATCTTTTATTGATACCTGTGCTAAATTGGCACCTACAGATTTAACTGTACCTGGAGATGGTGCACCAGGGAGATTTTTTTAAACTTTCTGTACCAGCCATTTTCAGATAGCATATTAAAAACAAAAAATCTCTCTCAAGTTCCTTTTCAATAAAAGCTTCTAATCTCACTCAGTTTTCCAAATTTACAAAACAATTATTATTGTTATTACTGCTCTGTTATTATAGTCACATTACAAACAAAATCTCTCCCCACAAAAGCAGACAATCTTATCACCTGTTTACAATATAGTCAGAACAGAGTATAGTTTGGTAATTTCAACAAGCAATGACACTACATTGCCCGGTTTGTCATCTATGTTACAAGGAAGTGATGTATAGAAAGTGAAAATAAGTTTTAAATAGTTTATTTCCACCTTCTTTCTTCTTTTCAGCAAAAAAAATATGGTTGTCCTAATTTGTAATCCAAATCATGTTAAAATAGGTTTAATTGTAATCCATAAATGAATCTTCTTATAATTCCAAATGGTTTAATTATAATTCCATTAAAAAGGAAACATCAATAAGATAAAATCTTCTTTTACACAAAAGTTTGATAGTCTTCTTAATTTGTAATCCAAATAATGATATAATATGGTTAATTCTATACCATTAACAATTCTTCATATATGTCCAATAATTTAATTATAATTCCAAAAAGAAGGAAACTTTAGTAAAATAGAGTCTAATCCAAAAGTAACAAATTTTCAAATAAATCTATAATCCACAGTATGGTCTTGTATAGTTGGTAAGGCTGTTGGGCAATTTTATTCTCAGGGATCAACCATTTCTTCTTTAGCCCACAGATTTATTTTTAAAGTTCCTTTTTAGGTCTCTTCCAAGCCACTTTGGGGAAGAGGGGGGGATTTCCTTCACCCCTCCATTTTCTTATACTTTTTACTTGACAAGTCAAAAGGGCTCAGTCAGCAAGTGATTCTCTGATCTTGTTGCATTTAAAAGTACTCACGGTGTTTGGTTAGTTGGATGAGGTCTGCTGCTTTCCCCCTCATCCCAGTAAGTCATGGCTCCACACTCATGGCTGCCATGAGTGCTCTCGCGCGCAGGTCTTGTTTCGGGGCAATCCAGGACTTTTACCCACTTGCCGCTGCTCATGGTGAGTCCCAATCAACCCCCCTGCTTGCTCTCCTTTCCGAGGAACCCAATGGAGTTTGGGAGCCCCTGAACTCCACTAAAAGACCCAGCAATCCATTGGCTTCACGGAGCAAGTCCCAGAGTGAACCATCCTCACCACGCCAAAAACCAGAAGTCAAAAATCAGTTCTCAATCAGAGCTCTCTCAGCCCCACCTACCTCACAGGGTGTCTGTTGTGGGGAGGGGAAGCGGAAGTTCTGGTAAAGAGCTGGATCTGAAGCGGTTTGCCATTTCAAACTGCACTGGTTTTTCCTGCTTTTTCGCCGCCATTTTTTGCCCACGCGGACGATCTTTGGCTTTTTTAAAACGTTCGTTTTAGAGCGCTATAGTGCTATAACACAACATTCCAGGCATTCCAATGGGGTTGATATAACGTTGTTACATTATAGTGTTATACTGTTATACCGCTATAGCACTATAAAGCGAACATTAAAAAAACAAAGCTGGAGATCACCGCGCAGGCGAAAAACATGAGAAAAAGCGCATCGGAACCGGGAGAGGAAACTTAAGACTACTTGGAAGCGGTTGACAGGTAAAACACTTCAGCCCCATTTCCTAAATGGGACAGAAGCATTTGTGTGCGAAATTACAAATATATTCCGATAGGGAACCGGTTCTAAAACGGTTCTGTCTGAAATGACAGACTAGAAACCATTTGGGAACCGTTCCTCTTCCGGATTATATCGTCTGTCTGAAATTCCTCATGGTCTTTAAATTCCTCAGGAATATTGTTTAGATTGTATTTTGGCCCTATGAATGCTTTTGTGTTCTTCAGCTTTCTCTAATTTTCAATATTAACCATTCATGATCAATACCCCAGTCAGTTTCTAGTCTTGTTTTAGCAGAGGGAATAAAGCTTCTCCATCTTCTGCTTCCAATAATGTTATCTGCTTGATTTCTAAATTGGCTGTCTGATGGTGTCCACATATAGAATCATCTGCTTGATTTCCTGGAACATGTTTGCAATGAATAAAGTGTTGCCTTCACATCCCTGAAGTGGGAGGATATTTCTTAGTCTGGTGTCTCAGCTGTTACCATTCCACCTTGAGTGACTCTGCTAGGAATTTAGACCCGTTATGGTGTTGCTCTCATCCTCTGACACATACAAACCCCCTCACCACATTAAGGTGTGTGTCCAAGAGGGAGTGGATTTAGAAGTATGTAAATCTGATTAGTATTTTACTATGAGTCATCAGAGTAGCTCAGAGATATTAGGGCCACTGCTATGTAACTTATAAATCATCTGGTTTCATCATTTTGTGCTACCTGCCTCTGGAAGGAAGACAAAGTTGTGGGTCAGAAAGTTAATGACCACTGCCTTCCTCACTTATACCAGCAGTGGCCAGAAGGAAGGGAAGCCTGTTGGATCTCACCTTCTGAGTGGCACAGGCTGCAGAGGCAAAAGGCATCTATTGCCCACCACAGGTCACTGGAAGAATCCTTTTTCCAGGATGTGCAATGGCAAGGTGGGTCTGGGATGTGACAATGAGTACAAGTTACACTTATTACCTCTCCCTGCATTGCTGCCCTCCTCAACCTTTACTGCCCAAGCAGCAAGCTGGGTCACTTGTTCAGTGAGTCGGCCTTGAGTATGGACTTTAAAATCAACATGCTGAGACTTCCCATACTGAAGGAAGTAGGTGCACATGCTCTTCCTGACCATATATGAAATGAATGCTCAGTGATCAGTTTGTATTATACTGTTGTAGATCTGATCCTTCCTCCTGCTTTTCTAATAGCAAGGATGGATCCAGAGGCACATCTCAACTATTAATCTGGCCTGACAGCTCCAAACAAACACTATGTAGTAATGCTAAATCTACATCCTAATTCCATATAGGTTTCAGCTCTCTGGTGAGCTATGTGACCAGTATACCAGCTGGCCCCTGGAACCCAATACAAGATACACAACCAAAGCTAGCAACTGTTCACCACAACTATCTACAAATAGAGATGGACTCTCAGAGGATTATAGCAACACCCCTTCCCTATCCCCCAGTCTGAAGCAAATGAAAGACCACATACCCAGCTGGAACCAGATGAGACAAAATGTAACCATAAGCACTGTCCAGCCAGGTTTCAGTCAACCATGCCAGGTCAACATCCTCCCTCGCAATAATATCATGTAAAAGTGAGGTCTTATTTTTCTTGGGACGGCATTTATTAACATCAAGGCTGAGAGAATTTTTAACCAGGCTTTGTTTACATGGTATACTATGCTTAGATGGAGATTATACAGACAATAGTCCTGAAACAATTATAAAGCTATAATACAAAACCTGGATAATACAAAACCTGAAATGCTGGCCTGGATGAATCACAAGCGGGAACTAAGATTGCTGGGGAAAAGATCAACAACCTCAGATATGCAGACGATACCACTCTAATGGCAGAAAGTGAAGAGGACCTAAAGAGCTTCTTACTCAGGGTAAAAGAGGAGAGCACAAAAGTGGGCTTGAAGCTCAACATCAAAAAAACTAAGATCATGGCATCCGGCCCCATCACTCCTTGGCAAATAGAAGGGGAAGTCGTGGAAGTAGTGACAGACTTCACGTTCCTGGGATCCCAGATCACCGCAGACTGTGACAGCAGCCATGAAATTAAAAGACGCCTGCTCCTTGGGAGGAAAGCGATGGCGAACCTAAACAGCATGATAAAAAGTAGAGACATCACCCTGCCAACAAAAGTCCGCATGGTCAAAGCAATGGTATTTCCAGTAGTCGTGAATGGCTGCGAGAGTTGGACTACAAGGAAGGCCGAGCACCGAAGAATAGATTTTTTTGAACTATGGTGCTGGAGAAGACTCTTGAGAGTCCCTTGGACTGCAAGAAGATCAAATCAGTCAATCCTAAAAGTAATCAACCCTGACTGTTCCCTGGAAGGCCAGATAATGAAACTGAAGCTCAAATACTTTGGACACCAAATGAGAAGGGAGCACTCACTGGAGAAGACCCTGATGCTGGGAAAGATTGAAGGTCAAAGAAGACGGGGATGGCAAAGGATGAGATGGTTGGACAGTGTCATAGATGCAACGAACATGAAATTGAGCAAACTTCAGAGGACGGCGGAAGACAGGAGGGCCTGGTGGGAGCTGGTCCATGGGGTCGCAAAGAGTCGGACTCGACTGTGTGACTGAACAACAACAACAAAATACAAAACCCTATAAACGACAAGTCATATCAACCCTAGTATCTAAAATGTCTCATCAAATGGGCAGGGACATGCTGGACATCCTCTGGCTTTACCCTCTCAAGCTGAATGACATATCACCAGTGGCATTGCCTGGGTGGAATAGGCATCCTGAGCCAGAAAGACAGCCTGTTGACCAATAAGAACCTTCCTAGTTGGGGGGGAAGGTCTCCTGGTTCCAAACTGAAGAGTCCAGCTGCCTACACAGGTAGGCATACAGGGAAGCACAGCCATCCTAACCACATCACTCAGACACTTCCACAACTAACTTGAAAGCCCATAAAGAGCCACAGATTCTTTTAGCCAAACACAACAACCCACACATTTAGGGTTGGCAGACAGAGTTTTAGTTCATTATGTTCTTTAATATTGTTCTGTGTTTTTGTCATTGCGGTTATTTTATTTACAAGAGGGGGACCCGCGATACTCGCGGGGGGGAGAAGAGCCCCGTCTCCTCCACCCCCCACCCTTCGATCTCCCCGAGGCGGCGGCGCCCCCCGCCCACTGTCCGCCCCCCCGGCCGGTCTTCCCCCCC
>NW_015167585.1:386975-395639 GCF_001447785.1 Gekko japonicus | reverse complement strand
CACCCGGCGGCAGCGTTCGCAGAGCGTCTCCTGCGCACGCGCAGGAGACGCTCTTGCACTTTCGGGGGGATTTTAACATCCCCCCGAATTTTTTTTAACTTTTTTTATTTTTGTGCACACGTGGGGACTGGCCCACGTGTGCACAAACCTCCCCCAGCCCCCCAGCTGCCCCCTCCGTGCTGATTTAAGTATCCGTACAGAGGGGGCAAGTTGGGAATTAGATATATAGATTTGTTTTTCATCCAATTAGGATGAAAGTTTCAGGGAAACTACCTTTCACCCAAGGGAGACCTCCTTCTATATTTCAGGCAGAGAGCAGCAATTGTCCCTATATTATAACAAATTAAAATTCTCACTTCCACTGTGAACAAAAAAAGTGGATTAAGGTGTGAGTTCCCAGAAGAAAAGAGGTGAACAAGGAGAAATAAATAGTTGCATGGTTTATATAACTGTACTTTGGTGCCTGAAGCATTTTTATTTCAGGTAATACAGTAAGGAATGGGAAGGGCAGTTATCTTCCATTATCTGTATTCCCCAGTTCTGTTCAAAATGGACCCACTCTACCCCCTTCTGTTTAATTATACATGAACAGCACATTTGGCCTCCTGTTGGAGATAGTAATAGCTCAGGAAATGGGAAATTGTTTTTTCATCAGGGAAACAGTGCTGTTCTTTTTGTATGACAGTAAAGCTGTCAAGATAATGCATTAATAAATACTTTAGTGGGTGAACTAGTTATATTGAAAGCATTAATGAACAGAGTACATTTAGTTTCCATTCTGAGAACTTAATTTTCAAATGTACATTCCAACTGAGCAAAACCAAATATAGCTATTCATAAGACTCTAAAATAGTTGGAAAACTGTAAAACCAATTTGTGACATCGTGTGGCAAAAGCTTAGCATGTTCAAAAAAATTGTTTAGTTATTTCCCCCAAGCTTTAGCATCTTTGATGAATCCCAGATCTGTAGGCACTGTGCAGTAAGCAAAAGGCCATAAACTTCCTTTAATATTCAGGAAATATGTATTTTTGTGTCCTAAAAAGCCCCCCCTCCCCCAAAAAACCCTGCTTATGTCACTTTCCAAAATCAGGTGGCTTACTGAGTAACAGACTACCAGTTGTGCTGACTGTTCTGAGTGTGCTATGAACATTCGCCTTGATCTTTCTATGTAAATGACTGATTTGGCTTTCCTCCAAGAAACTCAGGGCATACATATTTTCTTCCCTATTTTATTCTCACAACAAGCCTGCAAGACCAGTTAGACTGAGAGTAAATGGCCCAAGGTCACACACAATGAGTTTCATGGCTAAGTGGGCATGTGAACTCAGCTCTCCATGGCTGCTGGCCATCACTCTAACCAACAGACTTGTAATGAGCTTGGGGTTTGGGGATGGTTCTGTACTATATGATAGTCCTCTGATCACTATGGGGTCAGACATGAAAATGGTCATAAGTCTTCTGCGGCTGTATCCTAAATGGCTTTGAGGGTCAGGAAAGGGCTTTGTTCAAGTGCACATCTGAGCTGGAAGAGGTGGTTTCCCCCAATTAGGGGGGGGGTGTTGGGTTTCTGTGAGAAGATAGTGAAGTTGTAAATATCTTTATGTGCCATATTATTTATTATTGTAAATTTTAGAGCTGTTTTAAGTGTCTGTCAAAGGTTTTAACCTAATTTATTGTTATCTATCCTGAGCCTTGCCATGCAGGGGAGGGTGGGTTATAAATCAAAGATCTGAATGAACAAACAAACAAATGAAGGAATGCATGCATGCATGCTGGAAGAAAGAAAGTATAAAACAGCCAATGCTGGAGTGGATGAAGCAGAACATTTGTTAGCATTTGTACTACCTAAGAAAATAATATTTTCCCTTATTTGGAATTATTACATTTCCCCCTCAACAGTCAGGGTACATTCCTAATTCCTGTGTTCATCAGACATGTGCTAAGAGTTCCATGCTCAGAACTTAAGTCCTAGAACGTATGCCTTCTGTTTTCCCAACCAGAAGCAGCTCAAAGGAGTCATATTTCCCCATTGGGAAAGCATTCATACACAATGGAATAAACACCATTTTTTCCCAGTGGGGCAAAATAGGAAACAGTGTGAGAAAGAAGACTTAGGCCTCCTATCGCCGTGCTCCATGGTCATAATTTTTTCCCAAAAAAACAGTTTATTAGGATATATTATTAGTTCAAACATACAACATATTATTTTGTTATACATCCTTTCTTCTCTTTCCCCTCCCCCCCCCGGCTTCCCACAGTGCTCCAGCCTCCAGCCCATTTCTTAGTCCTTTTCTATTTTCCTTATCTCCTAATCTTAATCTATCGGTAACGCTTCTTTCTATTAGTATTTTCTCTTAATTAACTTTCATCTAATAACATTAACTTTTCAATAATTGTCAAAGCAAATTAAGTTGTCCTTTACATCCCAATATTTTTCTAAGTCCTCTTTAGCAAAAATTATACTTTGGGAGCTACTGGCATTAAAGTTGTGAGCGAGCCATTTGGCTACTTTCCATTTTTTTTACATTTCCAACATTTGTTTGACATATTGCTATTTATATTTGCAATCTTTTTTGGTGTCATGTACCATCTATACATCATCTTATAACAATTTTCTTTTAAATTATTACACGTTGATATTTTCATAGCATTTTTCCGTAAAAATTCCCAAGTTACCATATCTATTTCTTTGTTCATATTTACTGCCCACTTTATCATTTGCTCTTTAACTGTTTCATCTTCCGTATACCATTGTAACAGTATCTTATACATTTTAGATATAAATTTTTACCTCCTTCAAGCTATACATTCTCAATTTCATTATATTTTTTCTAAACCCAAAAACTCTTTTATCTGCTTTAAACAAGTCATGAATCTGTCTATATTGCAACCAATCATAATTAAAATCAATATCTTCTACCACTTTCATTTCAAACGTCTTCCCCACAGATTTCAAAATGTCTCTATACTGCAACCAGTCTCAACCTCTGTGTGTTGAAAAAGGTTTAAGAACTTCAGCCGGCACAATCCAAAGTGGTCTTTCATCTGAAAAGTACCTTCTATACTTAGTCCAAGTATCAAATAATGTTCTCCTTATATAATGATGCCTAAAAAAGCTGTCCATTTTCATTTTCCATACCATAAGTACGCATGCCAGCCAAATTTACAGTCATGACCTTCTAGCGCCAACAGTTTTCTGTTGTCCAACGTAATCCATTGTTGCAACCAAGTTAGACATACCGCTTCATGGTATAATCTTAAATTTGGTAATTGAAGACCACCTCTTTCTTTCGCGTCACATAAAATTTTCATTTTAATCCTTGGTTTCTTCCCACCCCAGACAAATTTTGAAATTTCTTTCTGCCAGGCATTTAATATTTTTACACCTCTCACTATTGGGATTGTCTGAAATAAAAACATCAAGCGTGGTAAAATGTTCATTTTTACCACCGAAATTCTCCCCAAAAGCGACAAATTTAGTATATTCCACTTTTTTATATCCTGTTGTATTTGAGACCAAAGTTTTTCATAATTGTTCTTAAAGAGATCTATATTTTTCATTGTCAGATCAATACCTAAATACTTAGTCTTTTTGACAACTTCACACTGTAACATCCTCTGGAGTTCCTCTTGCTTCGTTCCTTTCATATTTTTACACATCACCTTGGATTTATTGTTGTTTACATAAAATCCTGCTAAGTCTCCAAACTCCTTTATTCTTTCCAAAAGCAATGGTAACTTCAGCACAGGGTCTTCTACCATAAACATTACGTCATCTGCAAAAGCTCTTTATTTGTAAGAAAATCCTTATTGGTTAAGCCCTTAATTTCCTTGTCTTCTCTGATCCGTCCCAGCAAAACTTCCAATATCCATATGAACAACAAAGGAGATAACAGGCAACCTTGTCTCATCCCTTTTTGTACTTTAAAATAGTCTGTCAATTCAGTATTTACTACCAATGCTGCTTTTTGCTCCGAGTAAATTGCTTCTATTATATTTCTAAATTGTTCTCCAGTATCCATTTTTTCCATCACACCATACATAAAGTCCCAGTTTAAATTGTCAAAAGCCTTTTCTGCATCTACAAAAAAAACCCCGACCTCTTTTTCTGGATGCTTGTCATAATACTCGATCGCATCAATCACCACTCTTATATTGTCCTTTATTTGTCTATTTGGTAAAAAGCCAGCTTGTTCTTCTTCGATAGCATCTTTCAAATACACTTTCAATCTCTCTGAAATAATTTTCGCAAATAATTTGTAATCATTGTTCAAAAGAGAGATTGGTCTATAACTCCATGGTCATAATTTGACTTGGGCAACCAAACACTGAGAGTTAAGCTCTGTGCATGGAACTTCCAGAAAACATGAGGATTTTATAACTTGTGACTGACCCTCAAATTAAAGCTCCATGGGATTCAACGATCAAATCAGCATCTTTCTGCATTCTCCTGCCCTAGTTTGTGATAGAATATTTGGAAATTACTATACAAATATAGCTTCAATTCTTTCCTCCTGCAAAGAACATCATAGCAAGGAGAAGTTAACCTAGCCCCAGACATAGGTAAGAAAGGAGCAGTCACAGAGAGCTTGCTTCCCTCCCTTTCCTGACGGAAAAGCTCTGTTCCAACTGACAGTTGCCTAGTTAATACCGCAGCAAGGAGAAGGTCTATTAATAGTATATTCTCTCTTTTTTTCAGAACAGAAGTGACATGACTTTATGAACAACAGTGTACTTCATGTGTACCATTTACCCCAAAGATGACCCAAGCTGCAAACTGTACTTTTTGGCAGGAATTTACAACTTGCCTGATTCATATTTTGAAAGGTTATCAAGACTGTATGACATACTCCTTGATGTTTATCGTGACTGTATTCATATTATATTACCCCCATTGTTTTGCACTGTTTCTAATGTATTTAAATTCTGGTTTCTATGCCATTTATAAAAAAATGTATAACCTGCCAGAAGATGCTTCTAGAAAAGAATGGGAGAGGCCAAAATATTTGATGGCATCTGCTATGACTATGCTAGGAAAAGTGTTACATGGTAAGCATGACTTTCTTTATCCTGGCATCTTATCTAGTTTGGCTGTTAGAGATTTCCATTAAAAGGTCTTCTGAGCATGTTTTTAATTCACAAATTCCATCTGCCTGGCTTGCCAACTCCTTGTTGGGGAATTCCCACAGATTTGGTAGTGGAACCTGGGGAGGGCAGGGTTTGAGCAGGGGTATAATGCCATGTAGTCCACCTCCAAAAAAAGTCATTTTCTCCAAGGAAACTGATCTTTGTCACATGAAGATCACTTGTAATTCTGGGAGATCTCCAGGACCAGTGCTCCCTCTAAGCGGTGGAATCTTGTGAGCAAAAATTCTCCTTTGTGAGCTACTGGCATTAAAGTTGTGGGTGAGCAACTTGGCTACTGCATAAATTACTTTGCTCTGGAGCCAACCTTCCTGAGCTAAGACAAAAATGTTTGAGACAGAGGCAAAAAAACTGTGAGCTAGCTCACATTAACTCAGCTTAGAGGGAACACTGTCCAGGGCCCAATTGAAGGGAGGCAATGTTAATCTGGGCTAAACCTAAAGTGTCTTCGCTACAGCCACAAGGAACCCTACTACCAGCAGACTGGGTTAGGAACTGAGGCATGGGGAGAAGAGGGCCCTTCCCATGCCTACATTCAGTTTCCTGTAGTGGGGCACATATTGGGTTGGGTCTAGACAAAATTTTCCACTAATGGAAGGGGTAAGAAAATTTTCACTAATTCCCTCTTCCTGAATTTGGGGGAGACTGGCTGCAGTGGGGGGTGCAGGCAGAATGTTGTGTTCCACTGACGAACGTGCATTGTGTGAGCAGTAGGGTTGCCATCCCCCAAGTTGGGATGGGTGTTCCCCTGCTTTTGTGGGCTCCTATCTGCCACCTGGCACTCTACCACACTGGGGTCACTGGGGAGAGTGCAGAAACGTTTCCAAACTGTGGCCCCAGGACTGGAGAAGATGGGAGGTGCAGCTGCTTTCTGGCACTGGGTTTGGAGGAACCATAGAGGGGTGTACTCAAGGTGGGAGCAGCAATAGGGAGTTGGGATGTGGAAGGGGAGGATGCTTTCCCCCCCCCTCTGAATCACTGCTGTCAGAGTCCTCCTCTCCAGAGAGTGTTAGCAACTGCTGATGTCTCTGGGCAGTGCTGCTAACAACTCTTTTGCCTCTGCAGAGAGCCCCAAGGACTGGAACAGATCGGGGGAAGGAGGCTCTGAGACCCCTGGTGATGCCCTGCTAGGGCCGAGCTCCAGTGTCCTGGCAGGATGGGTTTGGTGCCCAAGGATGGGGGACTGTGGTACTCAGGGGTGGAGGACTTCTTCCCCCCATGACGAGCAACCTTTGCACAGTCATACCTAGTTTCAACCTCACAGCACAGAGGTGTTCACACTCAGGATGGATGGGAGGGTTTATGTGGGAGACCTTGGGGGGGTGTGTCTGTGGGACTCCTTTTTTGGGTTGTCTGTAACTGGGAGCCAAGAAATGTAATCTGCCCCCAGCTTGCAGAGATTGTAGAAGAGCCAGTGCTAACATCCACTATGGAAGCAACCCTAGAGTCACAACTACTGCTTAGGAACATACTTGCAATAGTCCTCATGCATTATTTCTGAATGTGAACATATGTCAGCACTTCAATCCATAAACACTTGGTTGGGCAAGAAATTGTTCAGTCTTTCTTTCTTATGCAAGACACTAATAACTTGAAATGGAAGACTCTGACTTCCACTGGCCTGGTGTGGTGGGGGTGCCTACCAAGCTGTTGTGGGATTACTTTGGGGAGCTCCTGTCAGAAGTTTTGTCATGTCTGCCTTCTTGTCCGTCCAAATCTACCTTTGGAGAATTGTGGCAGGCCCAGCCAGCTCAACACCAACAGGTGTTTCTTTTCCTCCACAAAGAATTCACCATGGGTTCGTCAGCTGTTGGTGGGGCCTGAGAGTTGTGGGCACTGGGCACGCTTCCCTTGCTTGTTGGTGGGGATGGGATGCACCCCAAACTGTTGTGCGGTTACTTTGGGTGGCCCTTGTCAGAGTCCTGTCATGTCTGCCTTTCTGTCCTTCCAAATCTGCCTTTGGAGAATTTTTGGTGGCCCAGCCAGCTCAACACAAACCTCTCTGGAGTAGAAGAATTCAACATGGGTGCCCTTGGGGGGTGCTGAGAGTTGTGGGCACTGGTGCGCTTCCCGTGCTTGGATCTGGGGTGCCCACCAAGCTGTCATCATGGAGTGACTTTGGGGAGCCCCTATTGGAAGTCTCTTGTCATGTCTGCCTTTCTATCCTGGTGGGGCTGGGGTGACTGCCAAGCTGTCTTCGAGGGGCAACTTTGGGGAGCTAGTGTCAGAAGTCTCTTGCCATGTCGTCGCATCACTTAAAACTGAAAACTCTGATTTCCAGTGGTCTGGTGGGGCTGGGGTGCACACCAAGCTGTCGTGGGACTTTGGGGAGCCCCTGTCAAAACTCTGGGGGATGTCTGACTTTCTATCCTTCAGAACCTGCCTTTGGAGACTTGGGGAGGGCTGCAAGCATAGAGGGTTTGCTTGCCTTCCTTCCACTGTCTGGCTGGGGGGGGGGGGTTCTGCCAGGTGAGGTTTCCCTGTGAGTTTGGTGTCACTGGCTTTTCCTTAGCCAACCCACAGACTCCTGGCTGTAATTGCAGCTGTCTTTTCCAGAGAAAGCACTGGGGAGACCTTTTTGGGGGGTCAGTAACTGGAACCCCTGAAATGTAATCCACCCCCAACTTGGAGAGATGGTAGAGGAGCGGGTGGCAGGTTGACGTTTCCTGTGTGTTTGGTGTACAGGGGTCCATTCTATACACTTTTGAACCTGCGCCTAACTTTTCCACAAGAAACACATTCCTGGCTTGACTTTAATCCTGTTGGGTTTGCAGTGCCACAGTGGCACTGGTTCTGCTGGACTTGCAAAAATGCCCCCCATCTTCAGTGTCTGTTGAAGAGATTTTCGATTCTCAGGGACTTTGATTCTGTTCTGTGGGGCTTCTATTGCCATTGCTTTTTTTACTGGGGGGTTTTCTCCATTGGAAACAATGGAGGATGGGGACACCTTTGGAAGGCCATAACTTGAACTTTGTAAATCACCAAACTTGGAGGACAGGTAGAGGAGTGTAAGCTGGAGATCCCTTGCACGTTTGGTGTGTCTAGCACACTGGGGGTGCATTCCACCACAACACAAACTTCAGAAACTTAACCAGTTCATCTAGCATCAAAAAGTTTGTGACAGTCCGTGGTTTGCAAACTGTGCACGCCATTAACCACAAACCAGACTGCATCTTCCTGGTTTGTGCCCATCCCTAGGCATTACCTTATTTTGTTACAAATAATTCAATTAATTAATTAATTAATTAATTTGTACCCTGCGTTTCTTATTTGTATCCCACCTGAATACCCTTCCCTGCTAGCAGGCACCTCCCCACTGTCACAGCCTAGGTGTGCATAGAACCACCATACCCTGAGATGAGCTACCACGCTTTAATCAAAGGGGAAAGTTGCAGGCCCAGAGAGAGGTATGGCAAAAGTTAATTTTAGCACTGAAAGTGAATGATTCTGCTTTTATTTGGAGGACTGTGATGGAGTAATCCCTTATCACAGTCCTCCAAAAGGAGGCAGAGTCATCA
>NW_015167585.1:365318-386324 GCF_001447785.1 Gekko japonicus | reverse complement strand
TAAGACGTTTAAGGAAGCGAAGATGTCCCAGAAAAAAGGAACTTGGTTTATATCACAAATGGACAGATCCGGACTTATAAAAACTAAAAGATAATTGAAGAAAGAAGATACATCGAAGACGGAAGAAGAAAAACGTGTTGTAATGTTCTTACTGAGGGAACATTGGTTTTAAAGATTTTGCCTGGGGGGGGGAGTAAAGCGTGGCGATGCTAATTTTTGCTTAAGGGCTGTGTTTATGTGTGTTATAGCTTTGGAATTACTCTCTGTTCAGTCAGATAAGCAGGTTTTGTCAGCAGAAGCAATGATTGGCGGGCACTCTTCATGTTTGAAAGTAACTGTATAAGAATAACAACTATGTTTTAAGCATTGTAAAACCTGCATTCTTGGGTTTTTAGTTAGGTTCTTTTTACTTTTTCCTATAGATTGTAAACTCTTCCTCCCCAATTTCTGTCATAGTTTTATAGAAATGCAAATAAATAATTCCACTTCGGGGTTTTTTTTTAAAAAAAGGAATGATAGCAGCAAGACTTAAAAACATCATTGGTCACTATATAAATATGGATCAAACCGGATTTATCTCTACAAGGGACATTTCTGATAATATTAGGAAAACCCTTAACATTATACATTATGGCAACCATAACAAACTGCACAATTCATTATTATTTTCTATAGACATACAAAAAGCCTTTGATTCTTTGGAAACATCATACTTGCAAATTTTACTACATCATTTAAATTTTGGTCCTCTCTTTTGTACTTCAATCCAAGCAATATATGAAGGTCCTAAAACTAGCATTTTAGCTAATGGCGCAGCCTCAAATCATATTTCTCTTCAACGTGGCACAAGACAGGGGTGCCCATTATCACCCCTTTTATTCATACTTGCTATGGAGCCTCTAGCCTGTGCGCTCAGATCTAATAATAAATTTGAAGGCATTAAAATACAAGGAAAAGAGTTCAAACTAAGCATATTTGCAGACGATGTTATATTATATGTGTCATCACCCTGTAAATCGTTGAAAGCAATTCAATCTACTCTGGACATTTTTGGACACTTAGCAGGACTTAAAATAAACTCATCAAAGTCTTTACTTTACCCAATTAATATATCAGCTGAGGTTAAGGCTGATATTATAGCCAAATATAAATATCAGTGGATTGATAAATATTTTCTTTATTTAGGAGTCAAAATACCAGTCAATTGGTCTGATCTTATCAAGCTGAACTATCTAGACACACATAAAGAGATAAAAGCCCAATTGACAAACTGGAATACTATTCCCTTCTCCTGGATGGATCGCATTTCTATTTTACGTACATATGTACTACCTAAATATATGTATTTTTTTTGTACCTTACCTATTTATATCCCAAACAACCTACTCAGGAAATGGCAGAAAGATATTAATAAATTCATATGGAAATTTAAGTCACCACGAGTAAAATTTGAAACTATGAGAAGAGCCCAACGAAATGGAGGTTTAGCAACACCGGATTTATCTCTGTACTATAAAGCATCGATACTGGTGACATTAATCAGACAATATAAAACAGACATCGTGTTAGATTGGAAATGGATAGAAGAAGTTACATCTAAAGGACACAAATTTCAGAAGCTATTCTGGAAATCACAAAGTAGGAATCTCAAATCTACAATCCCATCTCCCTTTTTGCGAGTTACATTAAAAATTTGGCATCAACATAAGAAGATTTTAATTTCACCTTTTTCCAAACTAAGTATCTTCTGTGGTCAATCATGGTTCCTGCCAGCCAACGATCCTTCACAATTTTCTACATGGAAACAAGCTGGGATCACAAGAATAACAGATATATTACAAAAAAATCAAATGTTAGATAAATCAGAGCTTAAAAGAAAATATAATATCAAGATAAAATGGTTCGAATACTTACAACTTCGACACCTTGTAGAATCCTCAAATTTTAAATCTTCTTTGGCTTTACCTCTTACTGCATTTGAACAGATCCTATTTAAGGGACACAAAAAACGTGGACTTATATCTAAAATCTATCAAATCTTACTCAATCCTCAAAAAAATTATAGACTAAGCTACCAACTAGCTTGGATGACAGACTTACAACAACAAATAACAGATCAGCAATGGGACCAAATTTGGAAGACGCAAGCTAAGATGTCAAAATCATTATATATTTATGAGGCAAACATGAAAGTTTTACTACGCTGGTATTTAGCAAATTTACAGGTTATGACTTACTGTTAAATCCCATCTTGATATTACTCAATCTGTGGCCAGATGATGGTCCTCCTAAATCTAGAAGACAATTAATAAACATTTTGTTTACTGTGGCGAAAATCCTCATAGCTAAACAATGGAAAGACAAATCTCCTCCGAGTATTCAACAATGGGTTCACATGATATGTGAATTGTTTATGTTAGAAAATTTTAATATATATTATACTGAAAATCAAACAGAATGTGATATGATGGGTCCATTAAAGATATGGTACCCTATATTAGACAAAATCAATATAGATACATTTGATTGGGACACTATTAGAAAGGCTAAATTCAAACTATTATTGTATAATTAATCAAAAATATGCTTTATTTAATAGTCTTGATATTCCTGAAATATAAGGTTGATATTTAGTCCAATATATTTTATTATTTTATTTTTGTATTATTGTCCAATACATCCAAAGAATATTGTATAAAATGATTCCATGACTTCATATATTGTTTTCTCTTTCCAACTACATACTCTGTAATATGTATAAGTAATGTTATATGACTTTCCTTCTGTTGAACTATTTTTTATCTCTTAAATAAAAATTTTATGTTTTAAAAAAATCAGACATGTTTTTAAATGAAAACTGTGACAGAACAGGCCTGCGGGCCCTATTTCACCCTGCCTCTTAACCACTACACGAAACTGGCTCTCCAACGGGCTCTTCTCCTGGAGAAGCTTTTCTCTTTAGTAACTTTCCATCACCACCTGACCTTTGTGGGAATTGCTCATTGGGAGGGTCAGGGCTCCCAGCTTCCCTTTCAAGTTCTGAGGCCTTGCCTCATTGTCTTCCTCTGCCCAGCGCCTGGTCACCACAGGGACAGTTTACTGCCTTTGTGCTCCCTTGGAGGAATAGCCACTTGCCAAGTGACTGTCTCCCCCCTGGTGCTCCTTTTAAAATAGCATGTCAGAAATGGTGGAAGTCTATGTGGTACAGAGAACCACTATCATCATCAAAAATGTAAAGTATTTATTTAAAAGAAAATATTCACAAGCATTCTTTTAGCACAGCGCCAGATCTCTACAGAGTTTCATTACCTTGCAGTTTTCTCCCAGCTCTTCTGGACAGCACATGATTAAAATAGCTGCTTCCTCCAGACCTCAGTAAAGATATCTGCCTGCTCTAATGGACCCAGCAACTTCTTCCTTGCTCCTTTGAATTTTATCTTCTCCCTTTTCCCTCCTAGTGACCAGGTCAGGCTGGATCAAAGAGGCTTTTCCTGGAGATCTCCAGGAGTTCTTTCCTGAAGTCTCTCTAGTCTTCAAGTCCTCCCAGTCTCTGTTTCCTGCTGGGGGGGGACTGGACCATCCAATTGTCTCTAGCTAGATCTATTAGCATTTGTATGTAGGTGGACTGAGGTAAGCCTGGAAAGTAATTGAATTGACTATCCTCCTTCCTGCTTGTTCTCTGCCCAGAGAGGGGGAAAAAAACTTTTAAAACTCAGAGTGAAGATTTTACTTATTTCAAACCTTCAAAGGTTTTGCTCATTTCAAACCTTGAAACAAAAATGAATATATTTTTAAAAGAAACACCCAAATGTAAAACACTGCACAACCCTATGTGTAACATTACTGAAAGGGTAGATTTGAAGACATTCAATGGGAGGTGGTTGCTTAAACCAAACCCTTGGTGACAGTCCCCTATCGAAAATAGTTCTCCCCAAACTGGAGTAATTTACCTTCTGGAACTCAAGATTGGGGGGGGAGTGTTGTGAGGAAAACCTGTCAGAGAAACGAAGAACTAATCAAGAGGAAAATGGGGTAATGCATATGCTGATACTTTCCTGCAAAGGCCTCACCAATTAATTAAAACAAAAAGGGAAGACATGTGCATAACATGCATTGACCTGCTCCATAAATCTCTCTTTAAAAGTAAAGGTACAATAAACACACAGTGATCATTTGCCATTTTTCTTTTGGTCCCATGTTTGCAGGTTTAACTACACTTGAAAGGACCTGTGGCGTTTGTAGAACAAAGGAAGAATGTGTTGAAATGCTAAAGAAAGGCCATTTGATAAGCATTGCACCAGGTGGACTTCGAGAACAAAACTATGGAGATAACACTTACAGACTAGTCTGGGGGAAGCGTAAAGGCTTTGCTCAAGTAGCCATAGATGCAAAAGTGGTGAGTGATTTCTCCATGACTGTCACTTTGTTCCTTCTTATATTGCAAACTTGGAACTTGGCTTTTCTGGTAGTCCAGTAGGGTAGTAGCCCTGTGATTTGAGTAACAATGGCAGGGATCTGCACTGAACTGCATTCCTTGTTCCTGACACTGACAAGGTCATCTGAGGCAAATAAATGCAGGAACCCCTTTGCCCCACCTGCCATAGGGTCACACCAGCATTCTTAGGTTGATCCACAGTCAGGTTAGGATATATAATATTCAACAGATTTGTAAGCCTCTTGTTCATTAACAGCTCAGCAGGATGCCAGCCTGAAGTAGTCTATTATGGGCTTTTTCGTGTATGTTTTTTTCATTGGTTCTGGCCCTGTACTACTTCAGTTTATCCCCTGATTTCAGCTCAGATTTTTAAGTCTTTCGTTTTCTCTTCTTGTTTTGTTTTGTTTTTTCTCCGGAGGTTTTCCAGTTCTTTTGAAACTACTTTTGCCCCCATCTTTTTCTAGAGGCCAATTTTGAGTTGGCTTTTTCCATGTCCATAACATTTCTGTTGGTTCTCTTTGTCCCAGCCTCTCCCACCCACCTCTGGCCCACTTTTTAATGATTGGACTCTTATGGTCAAAATATACCCTCCTCCCCCCTCTGAAGATGAGTGGTTTCATTTTATTTTTTTTTAAATGACACTAAAATATCAATATATTGCTAGAGATATATCATGGAAACATTACTTTTTCCTTATATCTCCATGACGAAAGGATATAGAGACTTCCTTTAAAAAAAAATGAAAACCGGGAATTCAGAAAACTGGCTAACCCTACTGTTACACTCTAGTGATATATTGATATTTTAGTGCCTTTTTAAAAAGGGTGTGCTGTGATACCACCGATGATGACAGCACCCACCCTTGAAAATCCTTTTATTGAAGGCATGTGTGGAAGAAAATAAACTGAGTCCAGAACTGGGAAAATGCAGGGGGTGGGCAGAGGTGTGGAAGAACCATGCTCAAACTGATTCCAATGTTTGTGGATCGACTGTCAAGAAAATCAGGAGTAAGTCGAGTGTGCAGAAAAAAGAACATCTCATGCTTCAGAAAGATCTAATCCTCCTTATCAGTGTTATGTGTCACAGAGGTGACACAAAAATTATATAGCCAAAAGATAACTTTATTGTAACTCTAAAGGTACTTTACCAGGAAATATTGAACTGAATTAACTGCTAGGCAGAGCCAAACTGAACAGGAACTGGAAAATGAAAAGGATCTTGCCAAGAGACAGAATTCCAGCACTTCATCATATGGCGAACCCAGAGTAACAATACATTACAAAAAGTTAGCACAGCATCCTGCTATCTCTCTGGATCTGATGTGGGGGCTCTTTAGAGTCTCCTTACCCAATTCCCCTGATGGGTTCAGGGCCAAGGAATCAGCATGTTCCCCATTGTCTTCAGTCCTGAAAGCACCATGTGGCTTTTCTTGAATTCAGGAGTTAAATGAAGCACTCAATTGTTTTCAGGACTGAAGGGTAATACATTTCTTATTATGAAAACCATTTCTCTCTGTCTGGTCAGTCAGAGTAACGGTATTAACTATAGGTATGCAACAGACTGCAGTAGTCAGAACAATGCTGAATATGAATTACGGTGACACATCCTACTTTCAGCCATTGCATTTTAATTACCTACAGCAAGACTGGGCCTCTCTTCTTGTTTGTTTGAACTATGTTTTAATTATTTTAATAAAATTGTATCTGGAGTAGGGTTGCCAGCCTCCAGATGGGGGAGTGGAAAAGGAAACAAACAACCGTGATATATTATGCCACAAAAGTCTCCAAAGACTGGGGATCTCCTGCTTTTACAGCTGATCTCCAGCTGACAGAGATCAGCTTCCCTGGAAAAAATGGCTGCTTTGAAGGGTGGACTCTATGGCATTGTACTATGCTGAGGCCCCTCCCCAAACCCCGCCCTCTCCTGGCCCCACCCCCAAAGTCCCCAGGTATTTTCCAACCCAGACCTGGCAACCCTAATCTGAAGATTTTTTTCAAAAATATGTTGGCCAGTTAGAGGACTACACACAGTTGTCTGTGGAGGAATTTGGAATTAGATGTTCCCTGCTTGTTTCAAAGTCCTAGGTATCTTGGTTTCAAGCTGGAATGGTTTTGAGACGAGGTAAATTCACATTTAAGTAGCACTGCAGACCCAGAAGTAATACCAGTTTCAAAATACTGCTTATCAGGGGTCATTTCATAGAAAAAGAGCCAGGGGGACTCATTAGCATAACTCATTAGCATATGCCACACCCCCTGACATCATGAGGGGCCCGGCGGTGGACCTGCAAGGCCGGCGGGAGTGCAAGGAAGCCCCGCGAAGGCCCTCCCTGGCCCCAGGCAGGCAGGGGTGGGGAGAGGCAGGGAGGAAGCAACTTACCCTCCCTCTTCTCCTGCCTCCTCCTGGCTGAATGAGGGCCGGAAGCGGGGCGGGGCTTCATCATGTTCCCTGCCCCCCGTACCTCACCCAGGGGAACTGTGATCCCCCGCATTCCCCCCCCCCCGAAATGACCCCTGCTGCTTACATTGGGAGTTCAGGATTGTAATTGGTTCAGGGGCGTGAATCAGCAACATAAACCCACTGGGACAAATGTGTACTTCAGAAAAACATAATCTGACTCTTAGTTGCCTAGGCCAAAGGCAAATGAGAGGATTCCATGTTGCATCTTCAGCAATAAACCTAGCCCCATTTACCGTCCCTAACTACCCTTCACACTACCTTCTCAGTGGCTCAGCAAACAATTTGTTAATATAATACAATTTGCTATTAAGGGTTTTCTTTCAAACATGCAAACATTGCATTTCACTAATCTGCACAACCTGGAGTACAATTTTCATTATTTCATTTATTTCATCTTTTTTAGCCAATCATACCTATGTTTACACAAAACATTCAGGAAGGATACAGATCATATGGAAATATTTGTAAGTTATATGTCATATATACTTAATAATGTGCTATTTAGGCTACAATCTGTGCACACTTTATTGAAGGTACTCTCTATTGAATTCAGTGGGGCTTCTTCACAAGAAAACATATTGCCAGGCACTGGCTGGCAACTGGCAGGAGTCTGGGGGAGGACATGGGTGGATGTCATTGGTGACAGTGAGATGTCACTCCCAGGGAAAACCATAAAGTCTGTGGTGATTCATAGAGACAACTGATGTCACTTCTGGGTTTTCCCCAGAACTGACATGACACTATTGCCGATGTGTTTTTTATTCCGATATTTTATCCCCACCGTCCACAAAAGCAGCTGCGAGAAACAGAAGCAAGGAATCACCCACCCCCAGCAGGAAACTTCGTTTTGCACTGAGATGTTCTGTGAAGTTAGCTGATATCAACTGCTTTATAACATACTGCAGACATTTCAGAGACTTGAGATAAACACATAAGGCTCTTTTTGAGTCCAGTGGCACCTTTAAGACCAACAAGCACATTTCTTCAGATACAGTGAAAAAGAATTTCCTCAACCATTACATATAGGAAAGAGAGGTGGGGTTAGTTGCCAAGAGGAGCTAGTTAGAATCAATATGCATAAGTAACTGGGTGATTATAGCTGATACTGGATTAAGGCAGTTGTTAAAATCTGTGAATGGCAGTAAATTAGCGTATAAATACAAGAGTTAAGAAAGAGATATGAGAATGAAGTTTTGAGTCCAGTGGCACCTTCAAGACTAACAAAATTCAAATAGCAGCAATTTGGCATACAGGAGTATGTGAGAACGAAGTCTGAGCCCAGGAGCACCTGTAAACCTACAAAGTTTAATTTCTGGGTATGTGAGAGCTGAGTGACTTAGCATGTGTAGTGAGATAAGAAGATGATATCTCTGTTAAGCTCTGGAGGTTCCATTGTCGTGAGTGTTGTAATAACTTGTAATTCAGCAATCTCCTGTTCCAGTCTGTTTCTGAAATTCCTTTGCAATAAAATAGCAACTTTGAGGTTCTTGTAAACCTGGAGATGTGCCTCTTTTTTCATAACTCATTCGGGTTGTTATTATATAGAAAATTCTAAACTAGTCTTAGCCAAGACATTTTACCCACTGAAATTTGGTGGAATAATTTTCAGAAATAAGCCTGTAAAGAATGACTGGCTGTGCATGGTCTGGTATGATATCTATATTCTACAGCTTTTAGATTACAGTTTAGATATACATGTATTTACTCATTTAGATATTTATACCCCACTTTTCTCCAGGCTGGGGACTCAAAATAGCTTTGAACATTGTTCTCCCCTTCTTCATTTCATCCTCACAAATGACCTTGTAAGATAGCTGGAAAGAGGCTGAGCCAAGATCACCCAGCTAACTTCTATGGAAGACTGGGAATTCAAACCTGGTTTTCCTAGAACCTAGCCGGACACTCTGACAAAGACACTATGCTGTGGTAACACATATTAACCCACTCAAGGTGCTTATGACTTTTCAAATGTCAGATATGCCTCTGGTAGTTTGCTCCTCTTGTTTCTCCATTTTAAAATGTTCATTATTCAACTGGAGGCGAAAGAAGCAAGCTACCAGATGCCTATTCTGCCTCTGTTGGCTCCTAGCAAATATTTCATTTCAAGGTCTGAGACAATTTTTTACAAAATGAATGTGTCTTCAACATATCATTGTTATCCTAATCTTATCTTGTTTTCATATTACAGGGCCAATGAGATGGCTTTATGAACGAACACGAATTTTATTCTTTCCATCATATGGGTTCATTCCTGTCAAGCTTCGGACCTATATTGGAGAACCCATTCTTTATGATCCAAGTATAACCGCTGAAGAACTGGCTGAAAAAGTAACTATTTCAATGCCAAATATGAATGCTACCATCGAATTTCCTATCAATCCCACCCAGTTTCTTAAAATGTGCATTGCTTAGTAATTTTGGACTGGAATGAATGTGTGTCATGATCATATCCAAGCAATTAGGTTAGAGGGGTTAGAAGGAGCCAGCTGTCAATCCACTGGGGCTAGAGGCAAGAGAATGAGCAAGGGCAGACAAGGCTTCTGCAACCAAAAGTCGGAAGAACAAAGGCAGGTAACATCGTCCAAGGTGCGTAGGTGGTAAGTATCCAAAAGGCAAGGTGATCTTTGCCACACAGTTTGTTCAGATTGTTGAGCATTCTCTGAGGCTGGGACCATATAAAGAATGATATACATGTATTAGTACTTGGTGTCAGCTGAACAAGTGCTTAATAAGATGACAGGGCTGGTAGAGGAGACTCTAGGTGCTGCCTTCAAAGCTCAGAGCTCATACTGCAAAGGTAGCATTATGTTTAGATTTTAAAAAAAATAAATTAAAATGTAATTACCTTTAACAGCCCTGGTTTTGTCAGATCTTGGAAGCTAAGCAGGATCGGCCCTTGCTAGTATTTTGATGGGAGATCACCAAGGACTACCAGGGTCATGATGCAGAGGCAGGCAATGGCAAACCACTTCTGAATGTCTCTTACCTTGAAACCCCTGCAGGCTCACCACAAGTCAGCTGTGACTTGACAGCAACAGCAAGACAGAAAGAAATAAAAAATATAACCCAATGTAATAACAATGGTGGCCAGTCTACATCTATAAAAGGTTTCCAAATATTTAAAAACATGTCTATGTGCAGTTGTCATCTAGATGCCATACATTCAAATGTGGATGAAGTTATAAATTCCTCAATCCATTGGATTACTGGAGGTGGCTATTCCAGTGTTGTAATATACGTCTTTTCGCAAAAGTAAGGGCATGGGGGTGTCCATTTTTTTTCATCAGTCTCCACGAGACAGGCAATAATTCATAAGTACTTAAGCGTCCTCAAAGATTAATGAATATTCTAATCCAAAATTGATTTGAGTGATTGGTTACTCCCTAAAAGACCAAATTAACTGGACAGGCGCAAAGCATATGTTTAAGAGACACAACTTGTAAGTTACAGCACCAGCAATTAGACACTTTACTAAAAAGGTGCTGTCGTATCCAGTATTTCCTAAAAATAATTTGCTGTGTTTAGATAACTTTCTCATTAGTATTTTGATTTATATTTTATATTTTTATATTTATTTATATTTTCATTAATGACTGTGTAAGCCACTTTGAACTGGAATGTAGATGTGAAGACTTACGGATATATCTGGAATAAAGGGCCCTTTTCTGATGTTACACCCACATATATTGGGAGGCTGCCAACTGCATGTAAATCCTCCCAATACACACATTTACCATCTTGCCTGAGCAGGAGGAAACATGGGTGTTTTGCATGCTCATACAGCTTTGGTATGCTCAAACATACGTTTTGGTTCATGCATACCGAAGCTATACATGCATGCAAAGCAGGACAACATGGTGACCGTGCATATGAGGAACAGTCTGTGCACTGCTGTGAGGGTTGTCAGCTCTGGGTTGGAAAATACCTGGAGATTTTGGGGGTGGAGCCTGAGGAGGGTGGGGTTTGGGGAGAGGAGAGACTTCAATGGGGTATAATACACCTTCCAAAGTAGCCATTTTCTCCAGGTGTAGCTGTAATAGCAGGAGATCTCCAGCCCCCACCTGGAGGTTAGCAACCCTAATTGCTGGGCACCCATTATACTTGTATGTAGTGTGTCAAAAGGGCTGGCATGTCACCTTCTGATGAGGGAGAGCATGAAAGCAACTTTTGACTTTAGTGTTGGGGGGAGAGAAGAATACACTAGGCAAACAGGAGAGGTAGAGTTCCTGTGTGGTTGTGCGTAGCCTAGTTTTTAGGATCCCAAGATGCTAGGATAAGGTTGGTTTTGCCTGATTTCCTTTCCTTACAGCATTGTAGGCCCACATGACATTTTGCCCCTGAGGGCAATTGTTTGGCTGTGGAACCTTACACCTAACCCCTGCTTCTTCTCCATAGAAAATTAATTGTGCTTTTTTCCACCACTGGAGGAACTTAGAGAAGTGTGGATTTTTTTTAATGCACATGTTGTAAGAATTTCAGTGCTAAAGGATAATGCTACCATCAAATTCCTTGTCAGTCACTCCCAATATAGAGAAGTGGGGGATCCACAAAGACTCATGGGAGGATGAGAGCAGGATTTAGATTAATGAGTTCCTGAGTCCTAAACCTCGACAAAATAGTGCTATAGTTCCATTGTCTTACAGGGTTGGCTTCTAGGATTTGGACTATGTGAGTTACTCATACACAACTCATGCCCTCCAGGATACTATTAAGTGCCCAATTGTTCTAAAAATTCTGTGCCACCTGAAGGGTAATGACCACGCTCAGTCTTTATCGAGAGATTGGGGGGGGGGGTGATATTTATCTCAGGAATTATTTGTAATGAACAGTATACATGATATAAAGCAGTAAAAACAATGCTCTTTTACAACTTTTTGTACAATTTGTTACTTTGTATACTATTAAAAATATTGCTGATGACAGCACACCAACAGCTTAGCTAGTCAGTATTCTATCTGGCCCATACCCTATCATATAATTGTCTTGGCCCAGAAGAGACGGCTGGAAAAAGACCCATTTTCAAGAGGTCAGAGCCAGCATCCTTGGTCTAGCAAGGGCCCTGGGACTTTGAAAGATGCACTGACCCGTCACAGAAGCACAGATAGAATTGTACCTATCACTGCATGTGTGTGCAAGGGGAAAAGTATAGGGCATTTATGGCATGGCCCTGATTGATTCTAGGGACTTTTTGACTCTATCCTACATGTCTGGAAACTGACTCATATTTTCCCCGTGTCCCAACAGACAAAAATGGCAATAGAAGCTTTACGGGACAAACATCAGAAAATACCAGGAAACATAGGAAGAGCTCTTTGGGAGCGCTTTGAGAAGCACCACAAAGATATATAATGTAAATATGAACTACACAGAGATTATATTTGATAAGTGATGATATGGGAACTTAAAATAGATATGAAATAGTTGTCTTGCCTGTCCTAAACTAAGCCTAACCTCATCATTCCCAGAGCTGGGCTCTGAGAAGTGGCAGGAGAGGGAGCTGCTGCTGGAGTGGTGAGTGTTTTATTATTTGCCTTTCCTTAACTGCCGAGAAGAATTACCTGAGATTACTGTGTGGGAGGACAGTGTTTGAGGGTGTGTGGGTGTGTATATCCTGTTGGAGAGTGGTGCCTGTTTGAGGAAGTGTGGTTTCTGTTTGTCTCTTTTTCCTGGGTGTAACTGATTGTAGGTTTTAGCAGTTTTGCCTGGGGCTGACTGCTGACCCTGCCCTGTCCTGGATGAGCCTTCAATTGTGTAAGGCTCCTCCTCACCAGAGGTACGAGCCTTGGGTGCAAGCCAAAGGGCTCTTGCCCTGTGGCTCTTTGCCTGGGGGCCCTGTAGGAAGTTGAGTAGATCTTGCATCCTATATTTGTTAAGGGTTTTTGCTTCTACAGTCCTTTCACATTAAGCAAACTTTGGAGCACGACAGAAGACAGGAGGGCCTGGCGTGATGTGGTCCATGGGGTCATGAAGAGTCGGACTCGACTGTACGACTGAACAACAACAACAAAATCCTTTCACAAGTAGTCTTGAGAGGCAGTTTGGCAGGGAACTTATTAAGGAACTAATTTTGAAATGGATTGCAGCAGCATGGCTGATGAGGGAGCTAAAGCAGCGACATGCAAATTCTGTGGCATGTTTGCATTCTTACCTGAGGGTAACATCAATTACACTTGCAGCAAGTATAAGTTGGTAGCTCTACTGGAGGAGAAGATACAGGGACCTGAGGCACACTTGTCTGCAGTCCAGTTTATAAGGGAAGGTGAAAATTTCATGGATAGAACACATGAAGCACTCCTGAGAGGGCAACAGCAGGAGGAGGGAAAGGTATCTCAGCAAGTGGAGAAGCACCTAACAGAGGAGGAGGGCTCATGAAAGAAGGTAACCCACAAGAGAAGGAAAATCAAGAGACATTCTGAGCCTCTGTTACTAAGCAGTCAGTTCTAGGATCTCCCCATAGATATTAATTCTGAACCACTGGAACAAGGGCTCCTCCCCCAGCCTCCATGAAGCTTGAAGGAAATTTCTCAGACACCCGTGGATGAGAGGACTCAAGCTTCTGCTCCCCAGTATAGGAGAAGGTGTGTTGGTAATTGAGAATTCCCTACTGAGAGGGGTAGAGGCTAAAGTGAGCCGACTGGACTTGTCTCAAAAGCTATGCTGTCTACCAGGTGCATGCATCCAGGATGTGACAGAAAGGGTAGGATGACTCATCGAGCCCATGGATTATTATCCCTTCTTCCTCATCTATGTGGGAACAAATGATACTGCCCAACACAGCCCAGAATGTATTAAAGAGACTATGTGGCTCTGAGTAAAAAGGTGAAGGAATTGGGAGCGCAGGTTGTATTTTCATCAGTTCTTCCTGTCAAAGGCCGTGGCTTAGGAAGGGAAAGAAGAATACTGCAAATAAATGACTGGCTATGTAGATGGTGTCATCAGGAAAGGTTTGGATTTTTGGACCATGGTTTACACTTTTGAGATGAAGCTCTTCTATTGGGAAATGGTTTGCATCTCATGAGGATAGGAAAAAATGCCTTGCAAACCTAATACAGAGCATTTAAAACTAAATCCTATGGGGGAGTAAGAAAAAATGCAAAGCCTAGTATGATGCCAGTAACTGGAAATAAGAATGCTAAAGTTTTGTGGGGAGTAGCACATATGATAGGTAACATTAACTTGCAGGTAAGTATAGAAACGAAAACCTCAGGGTGCATAAAACATGGATCCTGATTTCTCTACACTAATGCACAGAGTATGGGAAACAAGCAGGAGAAAATTGGTGTCCTAATACAGGAAGGGGACTATGATCTAATAGGCATTACCGAAACTTGGTGGGATGACACTCACAACGGGAATATTAGGACTGAGGGGTACAACTTATTTAAAAGGGACAGACTTGTGAGGAAATACATGAATCTGAGCATGGAAGTCCCGTTGAGAGTCTCTGGGTAAAAATAAAAGGAGTAAAAAATAATAGTGATATTATGGTGGGGGTCTGCTATAGACTACCAAGCCAGGCAGAGAACTTGGATGAGACACTCCTAGAACAGATTACAAAGTTCTCAAAGGACACAGTGGTCATGGGAGATTTCAGTTACCTGCATATCTGTTAGAAGTCCAACTCTGCTAAAAATGAAAGGTCCAATAAATTCCTGACTTGTCTTGCTGACAACTTCATTTTCCAGAAAGTGGATAGGGAAACAAGGGGATCTGCTATCTTGGACTTGATTATTACCAACAGGGAAGAACTGGTTGACGATGTGAAAGTAGTGGGCACCCTGGGTAGTAGTGACCATGTAATTTTGGAATTTACAGTCTTGGGGAAGGGAAAAGCTGTATGTAGTCAAACATATAGGTTGGACCTCAGGAAAGCAAATTTTGACAAACTTAAAGTTATGCTGGGTAGAATCCCATGGTCAGAAATACTTAAGGAGAAGGGAGTTCAAGAGGGGTGGAAGTTTCTTAAAAGTAAAATACTGAAGGCACAATCACAAATGATTCCTATGAAAAATAAAAATGGGAGGAGCCTAAAGAAGCCAAGGTGGCTCCATGAACAGCTTTCTAAAGACTTGAGAAATAAAAAAGACTCATTTAGAAAGTGGAAGGAGGGCCTTATAACCAAGGAAGAATATAAACATATAACCAGTGCTTGTAGAGAGAGAGTTAGGAAAGCTAAATCTCAATATGAGCTTAGGCTAGCAAGAGATGCTAAAAACAACAGAAAAGGGTACTTTTCTTGTGTTCAAAGTAAGAAAAAGAGCAAGAACATGGTAGGCCCATTGCAGGGACAAGAAAGTAAAATTGTAACAGGTGATGAAGAGAGGGCAGAACTGCTCATTTCCTACTTTTCCTCAATCTCCTCTTGTGAGGGAAACAGTGTTCAACATGGCAAAAACAGAACACATGATGAGGGAAGAGAGTTGCAGCCTAGAATCAGCATGGGGTAGTACATAGACACCTAGTTTCTTTAAATGAAATGAAATCCTCGGAGCCAGATGAACTTCATCCAAGGGTACTAAAAGAACCGCAGATGTAATTTTTGAGCCTCTGTCCATTATTTTTAAGAATTCTTGGAGAACAGGTGAGGTGCCAGAATATTGGAGGCAGGCAAATATTGTTCCCATCTTCAAGAGGGAGAAAAAGGAGGATCCAGGGAACTACCAACCCATCAGCTTGATATCTATACCTAGGAAAATTTTAGAACAAATCATCAATCAGTCAGTCCTTGAGCGTTTAGAAAGGATGGCTGTGATTACTAAGAGCCAGCATAGGTTTCTCAAGAAGAAAAGAAGACTCAAGCCGGAAGCTTCGTTAATATATTGATGTATTGTGATTCTCTTAATGTACTGTAATCTGTTTATAATATTGAGATTCTTATGTATGAATTAATAGGTGGTATTTTATGAATTAAGCACTTTAAAAATTAATTTACACTTTGTATAAAAATTCAATATAGTATCTATTGCATTATATACAAAACGTTTCCCTGGTTGTTTCTATAACTGTGATTACTAAGAGCCAGCATGGGTTTCTCAAGAACAAGTCATGTCAGACTAACCTTATCTCTTTCTTTGAGAAAGTTACTACCTTGCTGGATCAGGGGAATACTGTAGATGTAGTTTATCTTGATTTCAAGCAAGGCTTTTGATAAGGTTCCACATAATATTCTTGTTGACAAGTTGGTAAAATATGGTTTGGATCCTGTGACTGTTAGGTGGATCTGTAACTGGTTGACAGATCGCACCCAAAGAGTGCTTGTTAATGGTTCCTCATGGAGAGGAGTGACGAGTGCCTCAAGGACCTGTTTTGTTCAACATTTTTATCAATGATTTGGATAAAGGAATAGAGGGAAAGCTTATTAAATTTGCAGATGATACTAAATTGGGAGTGGTAGTAAATATGGTAGAAAACAGAGTCAGGATACAGGATGATCTTGACAAGCTGGAAAACTGGGCTAAACAGATAAAATGAATTTCAATAGGTATAAATGTAAAGTTCTGCATTTAGGTAGGAAAAATCAAATGCATAATTATAGGTGGGGGGAGACTTGTCTTGGCAGTAACATGTGCAAAAAGGACCTAGAGGTCATAATAGACTATACACTGAACATCAGTCAGCAGTGTAATGCGATAGCTAAAAAGTCAAATGCCATTTTGGGCTGTAATAACAGAAGTATAGTGTCCAGATCATGTGAGGTTATGGTATGTTTACACAAAATATCAGGGAAGGATATAGGACATATGGAAACATATGTAAGTTATATATCATATATTCTTAATAATGCGTTATTTGGGCTGCAGTCTGTGCACACATACTTGCAGATAAGCTTGTAAAGCAACTTCTAAATAAACTCAGTGGTACTTTTTTCACAAGAAAACATGATTAAGATCAGGCTGTTAATGGTGTTAAAATTTGGTTTATCTCTATAGGCATTGTGTTTGCTTTCCATCCAGGCAGCTGAGTAAAGAATGGTATATATGGGGTTATTCTTACACTTTGTAAAATCCCAGGGAAGAATATTATCCAAAAAAATGTACACAGCTCCTGAACCTTTAAAACATTATTCTTGGAGAGGAATTTATTTAATTAATTTTAAAAGCTTTTTTATGTCCAGCTGTCCTCATGTTCAATGGAATTCAAAGCAGCTTGCATCAAATTTAAAAACAAATACAACACCATATCAAGAGAAATACAAATAAATAGAAGCTAACTACAGCCTTCATTCAAGGGCTGCCAGGCTCTTCTGTAAAGCTCAGCTTTACAGAGCCTTCAGATCTGTGCAGACTCTCTAGAGATATGTACCTGGAAACATAATATTTTGGGGATTTAAATTTTGGGAAGGGCATAAATATTGGTCTCAATGGTTTTCAGGACCCCCAGTACCATTCTGAGATTCAGGTCTGGATTTTCTGGGATTCCAAAATTATTTGGGTTCTATTATTACCTATGGGGGGACTTTTTGGAGGGGGACCTGGAGTTATTGTTTTTCCAGCTGAATGACAGAAAAATTGCAGGGGAGCTAGTGCTACCTGTCCACTGAAGACCCCCAAGCAAATTGGGTCAAGGGGTCCAATTTTACAGGACCCTGAACAAGGTGCCCCCAGCAATCCTACTTGCAGAGCTATGGACCAGGAGGAAAAATGGCTCCATCCCCAAAATGCAGCGAGACAAGGAGAAGGAGTCACCAAGAATCAGAACTCTGCCAGGCCTTGAGCCTAGCAGGTGAGAGTGAGATTTGTGTCAACTGGGAACCACTTCCCTGCACCAGGTGACACATGCACAATTGGATCTAATTGGAAGGAGGAAATGTCATGGCCAGGGAAATCTGTAGAATTAAAGAAAAAGAAGTCACCTGTTGCTGCTAATAGTAAGTACATGGACACAAAAAAAACCCCACAGATTTGGGGGGGGGGGTAATAATGCCTAAGAATCCTGGATTTGTGTAACTGTTCTGGAAAATCATGGTAATGACCTGAAATAGTGGTTTTTATGTATATTTTTGGCTCTGGAATTCCAGAATCCACACCCCTAAGGCTCACATCCTCCAGAAGCAGATGCCACAGCACAGATACAGATGCAAAGAAAGTGAGCCCTACCAGTGACAGTTCTAACTGACCTGAACTGGGGGACTGCTAATAATGTCTACTCTGATGTTTAGAGGTGCTTTGTATGGACACATGGATGGAGGCAATCCCACAAATATGAGGGTCTCAGGTCATTAGTGTTTTAAAACCTTAACATCAGCAATTTCAATTCATCATGGAAGCAAACTCATCCCAGCT
The DNA here is from genome assembly GCF_001447785.1 of Gekko japonicus. NCBI lineage: Eukaryota > Metazoa > Chordata > Lepidosauria > Squamata > Gekkonidae > Gekko > Gekko japonicus. The sequence continues at coordinate 368,147 of NW_015167585.1, read as the reverse complement.
GCTGTATTCTGCACTAGCTATTGCTTCAGTGTTGTCTTCAAGGACAGCCCCTCATGTTTCATTAGCATTGCTAGGCCAGCATAGTCAAAGAAAGGGGACAATTTCCCTGCCATATGATGTTGAAAAAATATAGTTTTGCCACCTGGTTTATTTGCTTTTCCAGCAAAAGAGCTGGGTCTGTCCCAAGCTTCCAACTGTGTCTGGTAATGATAAAGCCTCACAATCCAAGGTGATTTGCAAACCTCAATCCAAAATTTCAGCCTTCCCAACCAGCATCAGCTTTATCAAAGGAAATCCTCTGTGTGTATGTGCTGGAAACTCGTTCTGTGCACAGAGCGCCATGTACATGCTGGAGCTTTTGCCTACAGCCAAGATCTATGTGTGGTGAAGCAGCCTATTCAAGGTGTTCATGAGCTTTCATAGACTTTCAGCCTAACTTGCCCATCTGGTACCTTGCTTTTTTTATCTTCGTATGAATTTGTATTATTCAATTGGTGACAACAGATGAAATCTACCAGATGCCTATGATACCTATGCTGGCTTCTTGCAAACATTTCAGTTAAAGTACTCATCTAATTTTAAAATAAATGTACCTTCAATATTTAAATGTTGGCCCAATTTTATCTTAATTTCATATACAGGGCAATGAGATGGCTTTATGAACTAACATGGTGTCTAATATTTCCATCATTTGGACCAATTCCAGTCAAACTTCAGACACATATTGGAGAACCCATTCCTTTTGATCCAAATATAACTGCAGAAGAACTGGTTGAAAAAGTAAGTCTTTCAGTGCTAAATGCTAATGCTACCATCCAATTCTCTGTCAGTTGCTCCCAGTATAGAGCTTAGAAAACTTTAAGAATGAGGATGTCATGGTCAGTTGGGTACTTAACTAAGCAGTCATGTTTCAGGGTTTAGGCAGAGCCAGCTGTCATTCACTGTCCCCAGATGTGCAGAAAAATCTGAAAAGTTTTAAAAACTATATGGGGGATACTTAAATCCCTCCAAAAGTAAAAGAGTGTTCCCTGTGCATGCGCAGAGAATGCTCTGGGAACTCTGTGGTGGGCCTGGCAGCTGGGAGCCACTCAGGTCTTGCCGCTGATGCTGGGGGGCAGCAGGGGAAGATCGGTGAGCCCGGCAGCTGGGAGCCGCTCAGGTCTCAGTGCTGGAGAGCTGGGGGAAGATCGGCAGGGCTGGCAGCTGGGAGCTGCTTAGGTCTTGCCGCTGGTGCCGGGGGAGGGAGATCGGTGGGCCCGGCGGCTGGGAGGCACTCAGAGTTACTCAGGTCTTGGTGCTGGGGGGGGGAGATCAGCAGGCCCGCTCAGGCCTTGCCACCGGTGCCCGGGGGGGGAGAAGGCTTACCTGCAGCCGCTTCCTCCTCAATGTAGAGCTGTTTCTGCAGGCCAGGAGCCTTTAGGAATACTCCCCACCCCGCGAGTATCGCAGCAGGTGAAGTGTGTGTGCCAGGCAGACAATGCCCTTGAGGTGTGCAGCCTTCACTGCTGCCAGCATGTTGGCACCGGCATCCGTGATCATGTAGTCCTGGATGATGTTGGATGATCGTGTAGCCCTGGATGATTATGGCCTTACAGAGAGATCTAGTTGCAGAGCACACTCTACTAAAACATCTTCCCCGTGATGAATGTCTCTTATTGCATTTTGGTTAAGAAGGCTGTTATTCATAGCGCTATCTGCTACAGATCTTGTGTCAATTATGTCTTTTTTATAGTGTCTATCTGATCATGTAATGATTTAAACATGCCAGAAATGTTGTCTAAAATCATTTGCTGCATTTTAATCAGAGCCGCATTTAGAACTTCTGACGTTACTGGGGCATTGGCTTTTTCTGTGCTCGTTGTACTCCGCGCCATTTTAGCTGGGACTAGGCGCCGCGGGTTCGAAGTGAAAGGGCCCATTTGCAAAGTTATTTTTGTTTGTACCTTTTGTTTTTTGGAAGCATTGTGTCGAGAATTCTTTTGGCTGTTTTTCCCCATATACTGGTCACCGAATTTGTTGTCTTGGTCGTTATTATTGTCCAGGGAAGGGAGAGAGTTCACGGAGCAATAGCTTTAAGCGGCCATTGTAGTCTTCGCGCCGCCACGCCCCAAGCAGTGTTTTTAATGGATGACTCCCCCCCCCTTTCCCAGAGCTGAACCGGAGACTGAAGAGGTGAGCCTTTGAAGAGCAGAGTGTTTGAGTCCTGCCAAAATAAATAAGCTGCTCCTTGCCAACTTGAGGCCTGGAGCCCCTGCAGACTTGGCAGGAGAACCAAGAGGGAAGCTCCTGATTCACACAAAGGCCTTCAATAACAAGTGGAAAGAACGCAATCTAACTTCCTTCGGAAAATACTGGGTCTGCCCATGTGTGTGCCTTATGTGGCCATCTGCCTGGAAACTAATCAAAGACTTCTTGAAACTAAAGCATGGATCAATACTGTAGGACAAGGGGGGGAAAATGTGATTTCAGAATGCCCTTGAGGTGTATATAATCCTCAAGTCGCCCACTGGTGTGCGGATACCTAAATCCACGCACCGGGGGCAGCTAGGGGGGAGGGAGAGTTTTGTGCACATGTGGGGCGGGCCCCAGGTGTGCACAAAAATCTGAAAACTTAAAAAAACTATCGGGGGATATTTAAATCCCCCCAAAACTAAAAGTGCATTCCCTGCGCATGCGCAGGGAACGCTCTGCGACCTACCTGGCTTCAGTGCGGGGGGGAGCGAGCGACCGGTGAGGCCCAGCGGCGACGGCAGTGGCGGCGGAGGGAGACCGGCGAGGCCGGCGGCTGCACGCCGCAGGCCTCGCTTTGAATCGGGGGGTGGGGGTGGA
>NW_015167585.1:353764-364328 GCF_001447785.1 Gekko japonicus | reverse complement strand
GCGGGCTTTTTTTGGGGGGGGGGGGGGGAGATCCGTAGATGGGTTTTTATTCCAGGAGGTCTTCAGGTTTTGGGACTCATTCCAGGAGACCTTTGTATTTATATATTTACTAGGAATAAGGCCCGTTGTGGAAATAAATAAAACGTGATCTAGAAAGAGGCTCTGGGGGAGTGTTCTGGCTTTGGGCAAACAGTGTCATTTTGCTGTGGTGACCTCAGCAGGGTATAATGACAGAGTCCACTGTTTTCTCCAGAGGCACTGATCTCTGCTCCCTGAAGAGCAGTTGTAATTTTGAGTGATCTGTAGCCCTCACCTGGAGATTGGCAACAATTGTTACCCAGGATGAAATGGCTGGTTTGGAGGGTGGAGTCTATGGCATTCTACCTGTCTGAGGTCCCACCCCTCCGCAAACCCCACCCTCTCCAGGCTCCACCCCTCAAATCCCCAGGAATTTGCCAGCCTGGAGTTGGCAACCCCATCTCCTTCCCAGCTAACCATCAACCTACCATTATCTGCCCCTTTGACTTCAGCTGACTTCCGCCCTCCCTTCTGCAGAGCAATTGTAATTTTGAGTGGTCTCCAGCCCTCACCTGGAGATTGGCAACAATGGTTCCCCATGAGGGACTGAGTGGTTTGGAGGGTGGAGTCTATGGCATTGTACCTGTCTGAGGTCCGATCCCTCCTCAAACCTCACCCTCTTCAGGCTCCATCCCTCAAATCTCCAGGAATTTCCCATCGGGAGTTGGCAACTCTATCAGGATTGGCCCCAATATGTTTTCTCCCAAAGGCCAAAGTAGGTGACTGGACCAAACTAAGTTGCCTACCATCAGGTACTGAGGGGAAAGTAGGGTTGCCTGCTCTAAGGAGGGAAATACCTGGAGTTTTGGGGGGTGGATTCTGTAGAGGGCAGCATTGGGCGGGGGGGGGCGGAAGGACTCAGCAGGTATAATGTCATAGGGTCTACCCTCCAAAGCAGCCATTTTCTCCAGGGGAACTGATCTCTGTCATCTGGAGATCAATTGTAGCAGTGGGAGATCTCCAGGTCCCACCTGGAGTTTGGCAACCCTAGGGGAAAGTGTGCTGCACAGCAGGGGGTTGAAGAGAATGGTTTGATGGGTGCTGGGCCAAGATTGGCAACAATAGTTCCCCAGGAGCAAATAGCTGGGTTGGAGGGTGGAGTCTATGGCACTGTAACCTGTCTGAGGTCCCCCTCTCCGGCCTCCACTCCTCAAATCTCCAGGAATTTCCATACCTAAAGCTGGCAACTTTATCTCCTCCCCTCTCAGTAGCCTCTTAGTTTGCCTTAAATTGGTTTTGATGCCAGCAGAGTGAGAAAATGCCAAAGGTTGAAAGTGTATGAATGGTCCATAATCCCCCAGGCAGCTTTTAAAACATGATCCTGGGACCTACACACCACCAGACATTCCAACTGCCTTGGGGGGGGGGGAGTATGAGGTGTGGAACGGAGTGAAGTCCAATCAGCTTCCATATGCAAAAGACCTTGAAGGTTCCATATGCAACTGACATTCCAACTGCCTTGCGGGGAGGGGGGTGAGTTTGAGCTGTGGAATGCAGTGAAGTCCAATCAGCTTCCATATGCAAAAGACCTTGGAACGCTGGGCGGGACTGCACAAAGCAGCCAGTCAACCCAGCCAGTGTCTTCTGAGTGGCAGTTTTTCCGGCCTAACACTAAAGGGGCCAAATTTAGAATGTTCATATAGAATGTTCTTACTCAATTATATATGAGAGATACAGTTTGGAATTGCTGGAGTGCTAAGGTACTCAGCCCCTGTATTCCCTGTTTTCATTGCAATAAACAGATTCATCTAACTCGTTGGACTCCAACGATGTGATTCCAATTCGGCCAAGAAGTCACACAGGGCACAGATTTGTGCATCAATACTACCAAATTTTGGCTACATCTACATTTTAAGAATAATAGCACTAGCCTTATTTCTCATATGCTGATGGAGTCTCAGTTATCAATGTGGTTAAACCACATAGAAAAGAAAACTAATTCAATAGGGATCAGTATTGATGATCTATCCTCCCTTACCGAAAGTTCAGCCTTTGCACAGATCAAACACAGACTCCTTGACATCGAGATGCAGGATCTTAGGAGCCTTGCTAAATGTAGATATTCACCCTTGGGCTTGGAGATTTTACCCTATGAGTATATGGCAGAGTATTTCACCTGTTTAACAGCTCCGCACTATTGCAGAGCTTATTCACTAGCCTGTTTCAATGTGTTATCCTCTGCAGCTCTCTACGGGAGATTTTATAAAATACCATATGCTAACAGGCTTTGTGCATGTAAAAGGTGGGATATAGAAAGCCTTGAACATATTTTTTGTACTGTACTTATTATCTTAATATACGTTCCACAGTTATTGACCCCTTGTTGAGAGAGCAAGCAGGGAAATCTGATGAATGTAAAATTATTATTTTTATTATCTACTCGGAACCAAATGGCAATTGAAACTGTGGCCACATTTGTGCACCTTGCATCTAGGAGGCGAGCAATATATCAGCAGACAGGGCCTTGATTGTTCAGAATGTTTTTTCTATTATAACATGGTTGTTATGCCAATAAAGGTTGCTTCTGTTGTTCGGTTTCCTCTACAGTCTCTCCAGATTTGGGGCAGGTTATATTTCTGTGGTCCCATTGTTATTGTAGCCATGACAGAAAGGCAGACTTCAGACAGGGGCTCCCCAAGTAACCCCAAGATAGTTTAGCGGACAGCCCAGCCCCAGCAGACCAGTGGAAATCAGAGTTTTCCATTTAAAGTGATTAATGATGCCAACCAGGACAGAAAGGCAGACATCCCAGGCCCACCAGATCAGTAGAAATCAGACCTTTCCATTTAAAGTGATCATGGCGTAGGTGTTGTGTTATGAGGCAGATGTTGTTTCATGAGGTAGGTGTTGGGTGAGGGAGTCCACCCCACCTAAGAGAGGGGCCATCCTCCCATCCAAGCACCAAGGCATAACCTGCAGGCCAGATCACCAGGAGAAGAGGAGAATGGGAAGACATGCAGTGGGACAGGAGGCTACTAGAGAGGGGTAGCCCAGCAGGGGCAGGTTGACCTTGAGGAAGGCCAACCTGTCCACCTTGGCGGGTTTCAGACGGGAGTGGTGAGGGGCTGAGAATGCCTCCCAGGTGGGAGAACACCCACTCACTCTGGACACTGGTGGGGGTGCAGGAGAGGAGACTCATTGCCATGCAAGAGCCAGATGGCAGCCTTGCGTGACCAGTACTCCAGGGGATCAGCAGAGGTGGGCTCAGGGGACTCAGTGAGCTACTCCCTCACCCTCACCTCTATCCTGAATCCTCCGCCATCACAATGCTGCCTTTTATCTGGGGGTGGGGTCACAAATACAGACCAGCCTGTATTCCCCTTCCTTGCAGAGACGATGCAACCTGGTTGTGATGCCCACCTGCAACCTCTCTGCCAAGGCCCTGACCCGTGGGAGAACAGGCATTCCCCTTGGGGCCCAGCTGCAGTGCAGAGGCTGGCACCAGGTCCAGTCCTCAAATCAGGGGGATGTCTTGCCCCATCTGGCCATACGGAAGGGTTTCAGGACACGTACCATTTGGGAGAGGGTCAGCCAGTCATTGGAGTGAATGCTGAGGTCCTCTTCATGGAGGAGATTACGTCCTGCTCCATACTCTTCTGCTCCACCAAACATGCAATCATGGCCTAGGTGGAGTTCCAGTGGGTGGGTAAGTCCAGGATAAGATGGTGTTGAGGCTCATCCCCCTCCCCTTGCCTCTTGTGCAGCAGACTGCCAGATTTGATGCTGCACGAGAAGTGTGTGGCCAGGTACCAGCAAGTCTTCAGCAAGGCCTGCATCTCAAGGGTGGCAGCATCCCAGGTGGCCCTGACAGTGCTCCCCAGCCCTAGAGCACCCTTCACCGGAAGGTGAAGTCTGTGTGCCAGCCAGACAATGCCCTTGAGGTGTGCAGCCTTCACTGCTGCCAGCATGTTGGTACCAGCATCCATGATCATGTAACCCTGAATGATGTTGCTATCACCCACCCACTCCCTCCGGCTACTCTGTATCACGGTGGCGATGCTTTGCTCTGTGTGGTCTGCATTCATCCCCCGTGCATGGAGCGGAACCACTTTATAGTCTGGTGGCAGGACTGTCCCCTCCTGGGGCAACCCACAGCAATCATCTTGCTGACAAGGTGAGTGACTGCTTCCTGGGCCTGCCATGTAGCTCTTCTGGATGGCACTGTCAGTGTCCCTATGGGAATGACCTCTTGGAGGGTAGCCTGCCTTGATGTCCCACCCACAGCACCCTGAGTGCAGGGAGCCTTTCTTGGAGGGGCCTCCTGCTCCCCCTCTGCTTCTCCCTGCTGAGAGGGAGTGGGTCTTTTCTTCCTCTCACTGGCTGCCACTTTTTCCCCCAGAGCTGCCACTCTGTCCCCCAGCAGCAACATACTGGTGTGACCCTTTGCAAGTGCCTGCGGAGTATGGAGGAAGACAAGTGTTGGGGGGCTGCACCCCTCCAGACATGGGCGTGGCGCACCTGGCACTCTTCCACACAAGGGTCACGGGTTTGTGTGGGGGGGAAATGTTTCCAAAGTGTTGGCTGGAAACGATGCTCCAGGACTGGAGAAGGTGGGAGGAGGGACAGCTGCTTTCTGGCACTAGACTGGGAGGTGCCGCGGAGGGGTATACTGGAGGCAGGAGCAGCAACACAGTGTTGTGTGGAAGGGGAGGATGCTCCCCCTCCCGAATCACTGCTGTCAGAGACTTCTCCAAAGAGTGTTGTGGTGGGCAGCTTTGGTGTTGAGGTCTTGGTGTTGAGGGTATGGGGCCTTGCTTTCACCATATTGCCTCTTCACTCCTATGGCTGGTGAGCAGGCTCATCCTCACACTGGTTCAGTGATCATGGACCCAAGAGAGGAAGACATTGGTGCCATTGCAGGCCTGCCGGGCGACCCCCTGTGGGGCCCCTGGCTGGTCCCACTGCCACTGCCTGTTCCATGGTCGTCCATACTTCCTCTAAGCTGTGGAGTCTTGTGAGCAAAAATCCTACTTTGTGAGCTACTAAAGTTGTGAGCAAGCGATTTGGCTGCTGCATAAATTAGTTTGCTTTGGAGCCATCCTCCCTGAGCTAAGACAAAAATGTGTGAGCTGGAGGCTCAAAGCTGTGAGCTAACTCACACTAACTCAGGTTAGAGGGAACACTGGCTGCCAGCCTCCGAGGAATGTTCTCTGATACGAATAGAAGGTAGAATAAATGTTGTTAATCATTAAAGTGCTAGTTTAATGAAAAAATACAAGTCCTCATCTGTCTTGAATACTATTCATTTTGTGTTGCTTACAGGACATTTGTGTCTCCTCTGCTCCTTTATATGCTTTCAAAGGAACAAAAGTACTACCTATAAATTACTGTATTGAAATAGCAGGTTCATCTGAGTGAATCATTCAATCATTCAGAGTCATTGTAGTGGATGATCCTGGGAAGTATTGGTGCTGCAAATTATCTCTATAATTATATAATTATCTCTATAACAGATAACCATTTATGTGTTATTGATCCATTCATATGTACTTGGTGAGACTATTTTGCAGTGTAAGGTCAATATTCTTTTCAGCAAGGGTAGGAACTTTGCCCTCATTCTCACAAGCAGCAGAAGTGTGGGTGTCAGATTGCAGATGAAACTAACATGATGAAATGTTCATCTACTTAAAATAGAGGTGTCGGACTCATTTGTTATGAGGGCCAGATCTGACATAAGTGTCACTTTGTTGGGCTAGCCCATGCGTACTATAAAATGTAGCATGCGGTAGCAGAGATATAATCTTTATAAAGATTATTACAGATGCCGAATGGCAATAGCAGGCATGATTGGATTAGGTGTGATAGGCAGAGGGGAAGTAGGCACAGAGATATCAGCATTGGTAATGAGACAGGAAACCTAGGTCTCAATTCCATCCAGGAGAATTCAGTCCAGGAGGATGCAGAGAATAAATGGACATAAATCTGAGATTAGAAAGAGAGACTGCTAAACCGCAATTGATAATGAAGTTCAAGACAATGCATCCACCTGGACTGAATTGAGGGCTAGTTTTCCTGTCTCATTACCATAGTGTGTTATTATCATTTGTCATCTGAAATCACTCCACTCTACAATATATAAGGACCAATCCACGTGTTCTAATTCCTAATCAGGGTCTTTTTGAAAGAAAATAAATCCAGGTATGAACAGAAAAATCTAAAAATTTAAACCATAACTTTTAAAAATAAGCCAAAATAATTTCCTCAATGTACATTGTGCTTGTCAGAAAAATCCCCCCCCAAGAATTATGCTCACACACAAAAGCTTATATCTTGAATAAAACATTGTTGGCCTTGAAGCTGCAACGGGACTCCAACTTTGTTTTCTCTTTCTCACCTCCCTCCCCAAAAGAGGAGGAGCAGCCCCGGAGAAGGAAGTAGAAGCTCTCTGCTTGAAAGATACACAGAGAGAGAGAGAGAGAGAGAGAATGAGAAGCTTGTCTTTGTATATCTACTGCATGAAGCAGAAAGCAGCCACAGAGCTGTGTGTGTGTGAGAGAGAGAGCAAGAGGCAGGAAGCAGGAAGCAAAGAGGGCTAGTTTTCCTGTCTCATTACCATAGTGTGTTATTATCATTTGTCATCTGAAATCACTCCACTCTACAATATATAAGGACCAATCCACGTGTTCTAATTCCTAATCAGGGTCTTTTTGAAAGAAAATAAATCCAGGTATGAACAGAAAAATCTAAAAATTTAAACCATAACTTTTAAAAATAAGCCAAAATAATTTCCTCAATGTACATTGTGCTTGTCAGAAAAATCCCCCCCCAAGAATTATGCTCACACACAAAAGCTTATATCTTGAATAAAACATTGTTGGCCTTGAAGCTGCAACAGGACTCCAACTTTGTTTTCTCTTTCTCACCTCCCTCCCCAAAAGAGGAGGAGCAGCCCCGGAGAAGGAAGTAGAAGCTCTCTGCTTGAAAGATACACAGAGAGAGAGAGAGAGAGAGAGAATGAGAAGCTTGTCTTTGTATATCTACTGCATGAAGCAGAAAGCAGCCACAGAGCTGTGTGTGTGTGAGAGAGAGAGCAAGAGGCAGGAAGCAGGAAGCAAAGAGCCACTGAGAGAACTGGGAAAAAGCAAGCTAGGATGGGGCTGCAGGAACAGCCCTGGGAAAGGAAGCAAGAGAAGGAAGTTGCTTGGGGGGAGGGACATTTTTGAGCCCTGTGTGGGCCAGATCTGTTTGACACCCGACTTTAAAAGGCCTATGCGCACAAAAATACCCTAGCATGTTATGTCAGAGGAAAGGCTGGGCTAGAACCCCATTTCCTGAAAACAACTTGTTTTGTGGAGGGATTCCCCCCCCCCATGAAAGACATTCAGCATGTGAGCTCCTACCTACAGCCTGAAGTAGTGCAATCTAGAAACAGGTCCATTAGGAGAACTTGGCCTTCAACTTCACCTTTACAAATAAATTCCCTGCTTGTTAGAGTGAATTGTTACACTCCACATAAAATCTCACCTCCAATAGTCTTCCCATGCTGTAAGATCTTCACATACAAAATCCCAACAAAATTCATTAGTACATTAACCTAAAAATCATTAAACGCATAAACTAAATATAAAATAATTGCAGACTGCCAATGAAGTGCTAAAGAAAAGAGAACACCAGATCCAAAGATAAGTGCAAAAGAAATGGAGGGAGTTGATACATGGTATAGTGAGTCATAGTGCACACAGGACACTAGCTTTTGTATCACAATTATGTAGAGAAAGGGAATCTTGGAGGTACAGTTTGCCACTGAAGGATGAAAAAGTTGCACCTGCTGAAATTTCTTCTTTTACACCAATATTAAAAGAACAGGAGACCTGTCTTTTCTACCATATGTCCACAAGATGAAAGGTGAAGTTGCATGAGCAAATTAAAACTTAAGCAGGTACCACAAATCATTTTCATCCTCCGAAACTATCTGTCTTCTGCTGCTCTGTTGCGAAAAGTAATTAACATTTAGCCATATAAGAAAAGAATTGCTACAATGCACAACTAATTGGCTCTCTTCCCATGTAGGTGATACATGAAAAGAGTGTGTAATATTCTGTTCCTCCTTACCCCAACCTATTATTATCATCAAGGTCTGTTCAAACCCATCTAGTTGTTTTCTAATTCTTTAAGTAATTAGGCCACTGTCACAACCCCTGACCCAGGACTTTCTTTTATTTTACATCACTTTACCAACAGCAAGTGAACTACCTCACCACCCCCACCCTCCTTTTATTTTACTACACCAGGTCTACTATCAGCTTCATATGTGCTAGGCAAAGTGGATTGCTCTTATTTAGTGTGTCGTCTTTTACACACTCAGGATGCCTTAATCTTGTACCACAGAGCACATCAGCTGCATGTTATACTCCGATCAGGGAAAGATGCAGGATGTGCAGAAAATATTGATTTTTATTTAAGAACATATCAAACATTAAGACACTTTCAAAATCAAAATCAGTTCAGCATGGAAGTCTGCTAACTACCATGAGTCCGTCTTAAAAGGGTAGTAGCATACAAACAATTAAACAAGAACTTACATCAACTATTACTTCCTGCCACGTTACATTGGCTGTCATATGGGGGCCACCTCAGCAGCATATAACGATACAGAGCCCACCATTTTCTCCAGGGGAACTGATCTCTGCCATCTGGAAAGCAGTTGTAATTCTGAGTGATCTCCAGCCCTCACCTGGAGATTGGACACATTTTACCTCAGAACAGCAAAACTGTTTAGAATGTTAGAGGCAAAAGCCAATCAAGTCGCAAATGCAAATGGCCTCTGTGTTCCGAGGCAAAGGCCAATGAGGCTGCATATGCAAATAACCTCTGTGTTCTGACTGGTTATGGGGGGGAGAGGAACAGCAAAATGTTTAGAATGTTGGAGGCAGGACTCAGGCAAAGCAGCCAGTGGATAGGGAGACCCTCTGAATGACAGATCAGAGAGTGAACTGATTTTGGAGCGTGTGGAATGTTCTAGAGAAGTGCCACCACCATTCGGCTTTTATTTATAAGGGAGATTGTCGTTGAGACTGTGTGACTCCGTAACCCGCCCTGAGCCCATTTGTGGGGAGGACGGGATAAAAATGGTATTAAATAAATAAAATAATGATTTTAAGATGGGCAGGGATTGAATGTTGTTCCTCTATCAAAACAGTGAATTGTTAAAGCTGTCTTTAAAACTGAAATGCTGGAAGAACAAACATTGTAGCCAATAAGCATAACACACCTCTCGGCTCTGTTGACTGTGAACGTTTCTACATGCTCCAGTTACTCTCTGTCAGTTGCGCCTCATGCCCGAACATGGTTGACATCCGAGCACATTGGGGAGATCGGCGTGAACAGGCCTTTGCTGGCTTGGAACGCGATCTAAGAGGCAATCGGAGTGTTGGCGGCTCGGGAGCAACGGTTGGGAGCAGCGTTTCGGCCCGGGAGCTGGGCAGTGGTCAAGGGCTTTGGCGTAGGCGTTTTTCAGGTGACGGAGAGCACCGGCAGCCCTTGGACAGAGTTCCAGGGCCCCATAGATAAGCGTCGGGCTGGTGCCCATTCCCCCCCCCATCCTAGCTCGGGCCCTTCCCCATCACAATAGCCCAATAGGGCTGCATTGCTGGGTTACTCGGGTGGCAGGGCCGCTGGGATAGGTGTTGGGCTGTGCACCCCCCACCCCACCCCCTCCGAACTTGGGTCCTACCCCTTCTTGTTAGTGGGGTTACTTGGGCCTTCTGGCCTGTGTGGAAAAAAGGCCTGGTGTGGTAGTTTGGTGGGGATTGGGCCGTGGGAAATAGTAGCTCCATATTGGGGCCAGATTTCAATTGGGGTTTTCATTCTGCTAACTTGGATAGGCCCTATTGTTTCCCCCTGGTGGCTGTTGCTGGGCAATTAAAGTTTTAAGTGGGCAATCTTAGCAGGCTTGGGTCTGCCCCCTGGTGGCTGTTGCCGGGCGACTAGAGCAGTTCAAGGCTGTGGGATTTTGTATCCAGCCAGTGCTTACTCGGGCGCACTCTAGTGGCGAATCACCATATAGCCCTCTTTCTGAAACATAAGGTTTTTTGACACTTTGGTATAGGCATAAGTGATAGCATGGCGTCTGGAAAGGGCAAGGGCCGGGCCAAGGGCAAACAGCCGGCTCCTAAGAGGCCTAACCTTGAGCCGGCGAGGCCTGTATCATCTGATTAAGAGGACGATCCCATTAATGCTGCTATCCTGGCACGCCTGGATGCCTTGGAGAAGCAAAGGGGGAAGCTCGCCCCGCCCCCTATTACATCTGAGGGTGCTAAGAAATCAAAACCCAAGGCTCCTTCTGCATTTCAGGCAAAGATCCTGGCGTGTTTGGCCATGATGGCGGACGGCCAGGGGATATCAGGTGATCAGCAAGGCAGCGGTCAGCAAGGGGAAGAGGTTGATGATGGTGGAAGGCAACTGGAGGTCTATAAGGGCCCCCCTTCCAAGGATGGTAAGGAAATTGAAAAGGCCAAGGGTGAAGAGGCCAAGAAGTGGCCCTGGG
>NW_015167585.1:350906-352982 GCF_001447785.1 Gekko japonicus | reverse complement strand
GATTGTGTGGTCAGCAATCTTGCCGTGTCTGGCGTGGCCTTGGGGACCCCCGGGGTTTAGACAGGGCCCAGAAGAAGGTGAACCGCCATATGGAAAAGGCACTGGAGGGGGTTTAAGGTAGGTTTCTCCCTCATCCAGGTATTCGGGTCGAGCTTGACCTATACAGGGAAGATGGCATCCATTTGTCAAACAAGGGCAACGAGATATTCCTAGAGGAATTACAGCAAGGAATTAGGGCAGCCTTGGGCTGTTAGGTGGCTGCGGCGGCCAAAGCAGAGGCTTGGCCTTGCCTGTGGCAGAGTAGGGTGGGAAAGAATGCAGAACCGGTAATCACTTTCAGCCAGTTCCGGTTGGGGACTAGGGGGTCATCAGGAACGGCCCCAGGGCTGTAGGGCTTAGGGCTGGGAATGGTGACCACCTCAGGGAGCCTCTTGGATAAGCTCCTCCCTGAGGCTGTAGGGCTTCAGGGGTAGGCACTCCTGGGAGGTGACCTGTGCGCTGGGCTGCTGGTCACGGGCCAGAGACTTGGCCCTAGACTGGGGCTAGTGACTTGCCCATGCATCTAGGCAAGGAGGTTGGCTGGAGTGACACCTGCCTTGCCTGTTCCCTTGCTGTTGAATTATTATGCAAAATAAATAGTTAATAAAGTGGCCCTTGATTGAATTCCAAACAGTTGTCTGTCTCTTTATTTCTGGCTCAGGGGGCAAATAACAAATTACTGCATGGTGACACTGAAAAAACAAACGTGCCAATGTCAACAAAGTTTCAAGCTCTCAGACCCACATGATCTGGAAGGTGAGTGAGTTAGTTCTAAAGAAAGGGCAATATTAAAACAACCTGCCAACCAAGCAAGGCCAAGTAATTAATTATTTGCAGGTGTAGAGTTCTTAAAGGGAAAAAACCCAAGTTCTTCAACTGAAACAGTTCACAGGGCTCAAGCTGAAACAACTTAAGAGTCTCTATTTCAAATTAATCATCTAAAAGGAAAAAATGACAACACATACTGCTTCCGTACAGCCTTGATCCAAATAGGTACTCCAAAAAGCAATCCTGCACTAATCTTATGATAGAATATTCTAATAGCTGCAGGAACATATCGATTATCTTTGCTAAAATAAAAACAGATAACTTCAAGTATGTTGCAGTTCACAGATTTTATCACTTCCCTTCTATGAGGAACCCAACTGGCTTTAACAGGGCTCTTTTTGTAGCAGGAACTCCTTTGCATATTAGGTGACACACCCCTAATGTAGCCAATCCTCCAAGAGCTTACAGAGCTCTTCTTACAGGGGCTACTATAAGCTCTTGGATGATTGGCTACATTAGGGGTGTGTCGCCTATTATGCAAAGAAGTTCCTGCTACAAAAAGATGTATTCCTAAGTATCAAAAACTTTTAACCTGTTCAATCCTGTTGTCTCTTATATTCCATATTGAGGGTTTCTACACTTTTCCAAAAACCATGACTTTTGATTTCTCAAAGTTCAAGGTCAATTGATTTAGTTCATAGTAGTCATAGAAGCGTGATAATAGCCATTTCATTCCAATTTGTGAAAGGGAAAGTAACACAGCATAGAGTTGCCAGGTCCCCCCGGGGAGGGAGGGGAAATCCCTGCTCGATAGGCCCATTCCATGCCGGCCCGGATCGGGCCGCCAGGGGGATCCCCGTCCCCAAAGTGTGAGACATGCCCAGCGTGAAGACGTCACCCGGACGTGACGTCATCATGTCGGGCATGTTGCGGGGGGACTGTGACGACCTCTTATCTGGGGAGGTCTAGTTTTACTTTAAAAGTTCTTATGGTTTATTTTTCTTTGGGTATTCTGGCTGCCACCAGGGAAATTTAGGCTTTCCCACACCTTTTCTATAATATTTTTCCTCTCTGGGTAGGTATTGTGACCCAAGGTCTGGGCTTTCGGACCATGTGTTTCCTGGGAAGAATTTCGTTCAGAACTTGTGTCTTAAATAAAAGTAGATTTATTTGATGTTCCCACACTCTTCCCTCTTATTGACAGGGATCAGGGCATGTCACTTTGTAACAATATTTTCCTTAGGCCATATATGGTTACTGTTTCTTTAT
>NW_015167585.1:338988-350768 GCF_001447785.1 Gekko japonicus | reverse complement strand
TGAAGACGTCACCCGGAAGTGACGTCATCGTGTCGGGCATGTTGCAGGGGGACGCTCTATCATTCGAGGGAAAACTTGAATGATAGAGCCCCACCCCCAACGTGCCCGACGCAATGACGTCACTTCCAGGTGACATCATCACGGTGCGCGCACTGTGTGAGCGTGCAAGAAGGCTCCCCCCCTAAAAGGTAATTATGACTTGGCAAACCTAACACTGCATCATCTACATATAAAAGCAGTGGAACATGAATCAATCTAAGTTTGGGACTATGGCCATATATGTCCTCCAAGAAAGAGACCAAATCTTTTATAAAAAGATTAAAAAGTAGTGGGGCTAGAATACAGAGCAGGTGGCATGTTGAAATTCCCTGTGTGTTTGATGTATGTAGCTTGCAGGGGGTCCATTCGATAGGCCCAACAGCCTGCACGTTTTTGCAGAAGAACTAGGCAGGCCAAAAGACACAATATTACCAGACAAACTGAAGAACAGCCAGATCTGTGGAGAGTATTAAGATTATTTTGGCTGTTTGGGCACTTGAAAAGGCACAAGGAAATAGATCCAGGGACTCTGGAGGGACAAAATTCCTGGGGCCCAAGTCAGTTGGAGGGCACCTGGAGCCAGCATCATGCTGCTTCCAGACAAATGCCTTTACATTTATTTTACATTTAAAGTAGTTCTGGCTGCAGGCACTGGGGCCAGGGAAGTCTGAGCACAGTAAAAGGCACTCTGACTGTAGGCTAGACTCGCCTTTCTGCAAGACTGAAGCAAACCTACCTTATAAAATTATGCTAAGCCCATCAACCAAGTCAGCATTGGAGCAAGACCAGCCAACACTAATGGCATCTGCAGTAATTACCAGGCTGCAGCCTGCTAACAAGATCGTTCTCTCTAGCAGTCTAGCCTTTTTCCTCTTCCTTTCCTTGCACCCAGCGCCATAGTTTTACCTGCCCACCTAGATCTTGCAATTCCATAGTTACTGTATTGCCGCAAGATGAAACAACCTTTCCCTCTCTTAAGACCGGCATTTATATAGCAACACCTTCCCAAAGCCTGTGATGGTGCAATGACTGGTGGGAAGCTGAAGTACTATGCAGGAAAAAACCAGGGAAGATTGTCTTGTTGGGTCATGCATGTAACTTCACATTTAATATCTTCATGTTGCCACCTGCTGGCTTTTTATCTGCATGGAACTACTTTCAGGAATTCTATTTAAAATGTAGATATGAAGGATGAGGAGAGACATTTAGCCACTCAGTGTGTAACACAATTATTATGGACTGTAACCTCTGCCATGCCATATAAACTCATTTCCTGTCTCTGACCACATGGCTTGACTATTGTATTTTCATCATTCCTGACTATGACCTGATTCCTTGCCTAAAAATCTTTAGTGGATTGATCCTTCACACCTGCTTGAAGAGGAATGCAGAATGGTAAAAAGCACAGAAATTGAAAACAAAGGGACAAGGATCTCATAGAATAAGGTATTCTGGTCAAAATGTCATACTGGAGCATATCTCAGTACATAATCCTCAGTCCTTTTCTGAACTTCTACAAAATTTGTTTGTATTCTTGCAGGTGTATTGGCTTAGAGCAGTGAGATACCAATAAGGAAATATAAACATCATGTTTGGGGAAGTGTCATTATCATCCCTAAAATAAGGACTTCCTGGTATGCTCAGAATAACAATACTCGTAACAGAATAATTCTGTGTGTGTGTTTTTTAGTGTGTGTGAAGGTTTCCCTTGTTCAAAAGTCAGTCGAATCCGACTCTAGGGATGTAGTGCTCATCTCCGTTTCCAAGCCAAAGAGCCAGCGCTGTCCAAAGACATTTCCGTGGTCATGTGGCCAGCATGACTAGACGCCTGTAATATACTCAGCTCCACGCGGTCAAGCGCCAACGTCGAGCTTTGCTCGAAAAGACAATGGACTATGCAGATCCTAGCCCGCACCAATCAGGGGGCTAGGTTCCCGGCCGAGAGCCTATGGAACTCTCGGCCACTGTAAATAACCTATTGGGAAGTAGGGGTGTGTTATGGGTGGCGAGTTAATGGGGAATATAAGCCAGCCTGCGAGCCGGCTTGTCTTGTTCCTGATCTAATAAAGTACACTTAGCTGAAATCACTCTCCGTCTGCGTACTTTTCAACGCCGAGGTACATAGAACACTGTTACCTTCCCATCAAAGCGGTATCTATTTATCTACTTGCAATTACTTGCTTTCGAACTGCTAGGATGGCAGGAGCTGGGACCAGAGATGGGAGGTCACTCCATCATGCGGCACACTCGGGTCTCACTCAAACTGCTGAGCTACTGACGTTCCGGTCTGTAGTTCAGTGTCTTAACTACTTGAACCACTGCAGCCCCATATATACACACACACAAATACACATATATAAAAACAGAGAAATATCTGTTAAAAGCATAGGGCAGGGAGGACAAATTACTGAGGGAATGCCAGACAAAACAAAGAAGTCATCACCTGCTGATGCAAGACAGTAACAAGAGACAGATGAATATCCTAGGGGAGGGAGTGCCACAATTTAAAAAGGAGAAGAGGAGATTGGATTTACACCCCGCCCTTCACTACCCAAAGGAGTCTCAGAGCGGCTTACAAACTCCTTTCCCTTCCCCTCCCCACAACAGACGCCCTGTGAGGTACGTGGGGCTGAGAGAGAGCTCTGACAGAAACTGCTCTTTTTCAAGGACAGCTCTGAGAGAACTATGGCTTGCCCAAGGTCATCCAGCAGGTGCAAGTGGAGGATTGGGGAATCAAACCCGGTTCTCCCAGATTAGAGTCCGCGCAGTTAACCACTACACCAAAAAGGACCTTTCTCAGTTTGCCACCACCTAACCCCAGAAGGCCAGGGCACCTGAAGCAGAGCCTCAGATGAGCATAGCAATCAGGTAGGGTCCCACGGGAATGTGATTCTTAAGGTATGTTGGACCCCAAATCTATATGACTTTAAAAGACAATACTAGCACCTTGAATTGGGCCCAGAAACATATTGGGATCCCTTGAAGATAAGGCATCCCTTAAGTGATATGGTCCTTATGACTGAAACAGAAGAAAGTATATCTTTACTGTGAAAAATGTAAAACACCTGCAGATATGACAACCAGAATAGGGATGATGCCAGCCTCCAGGTAGGACCTGGGGATCCCCCAGAGTTACAGCTCCTCTCCAGACTAGAGAGGTCAGTTCCCCTGGAGAAAATGGATGCTTTGGAGGTTGGACTCTATGGCATTGTGCGTAGTGAGGTCCCTGTTCTCCCCAGTTTCCATGCCCAAATCTCCAGCAGTTTCCCAACCTGGAACCCTGGGAACCCTAACTAGAGAGCATGCTCACTGCAATTCTCCCATACCACTAACATTCACTAGGTGGAAGGATCTTTGCTTCTATTATTCCTAACCTGGAACCCTGGGAACCCTAACTAGAGAGCATGCTCACTGCAATTCTCCCATACCACTAACATTCACTAGGTGGAAGGATCTTTGCTTCTATTATACATTAAATGTTTAGGGCAACTGTTTTTAGGGCAACCTTTCCCCCGTGCAGCACAGCGCATCGGACTTATCTCTTCCTTTCCCATAAGTGTGCATAGGGTTCCTTCTTGACTAGGTAATAATTCTAATTAGGGCTATTTTGGGGCAGGAACACACAGGAGTTCCAGCCGGCTTCAGAGTTGGCCACGCCCACTACAGCCAAAAGCTCTGCAAGGGTGCCTACAGAGGGAAGGCCTGGAGAGCAAAAAAACCCCCACCCCCAGTCCGGGGTGGGGGGGCTGGAAGGATGGGGAGGCATTTAAATGCCTCCCCATGCCTCCCCCAGCCTGTGGGCAAGCCAAGGGAATGCACGGGGGTATGGCCTAATATGCCAATGAGCTGTGCTATCAGGGGTGTGGCATAATATGCTAATGAGTTTCTGCTGATAGGTGTGACCTTTATGCTAATTAGTTCCTGTTGGGATTTTTCTACAAAAAAAGCCCTGATTCTAATTGTAGTCAATAGGACTTAATTATATACAAATATATTTAAGGCCGATTCTAATTGTAGTCAGTAGGACTTAATTATATACAAATATATTTAGAACTGCACTGCATGATAGTACCTGAGTGCCAGAATACAAACTTTTAAAAAACCCTATGCTCCACCGACAGTTGAACTAAATTTATGTCCCAGTAATTGCACATAGTGCCCTAATCTGGATAGCCCAGGCTAGTCCGATCTCGTAAATTCTCAGGTCAGCAAGATCGGCCCTGGCTAGTATTTGGATGGGAGACTTCCAAGAAATGCCAGGGTCGTGACACGGAGGCAATGCTAAGCCACCTCGGAATGTTTTTTTCCTTACCATAAAAACCATATGGAATCGCCATAAATCAACTGTGCTGCCTGCAAGCCAGAAAACCATTCCTTTGCCTAGGACAGAAGCAGGCAAAGTCCAGTGTCTACGTGAGCCAGAGCTTTCTTTGTGTCTCTAGATGGGTGGTTTGCTTGTTTTTTATTTGCTTGTTTGTTTAAGAAACGCTTCTATACCTAAAGGCATTCTCCCCATACCTATGCTTTGGAATTATCTTCTTAAACGATTCCCCATCGCTAGAAAAACGTATTCTGCATTTCCGCAGAAAACTCCGCCCTAAGACTTCCTAAGCACATACGCAGCCCGAGCTGCCTTATCCCACTAAACAGCGTGAGGCGACCCTCAGTAAGGGCAAGCAGGGTTACAGAACGCCCTTCTGGACAAGTGTGTTGCAGATCATGGCTGCGGACCTCCCTGCACAAAAAACCGAAGGAAACTAAAGGACCTACACATCATTCCCTTGCACACAATGGTGTTTCTCTCCCCCCCCCCCCCCGGACTTTAAGGGAGCGACACGCAATGAGATCTGCTTCCGCCGGAAGGCTGTTTCGGTGAGGGTCGGCCATGCTTTCTTGGCTGTAGGTCTACGTGCTTTGGTTTGGGAGTTCCTCTCGTCCGAAGCAGGCTGCGTCGATATGCTGCGCGAATTGCCGCGGAGCCTGATGGTGGCCGAGCTGCTGTTTGTGTCACAGGGCAACGGGGAAGAGAGCAGCAGTGCCGAGAGCATCCTCTGCTTGTGTTCCCGGGTCTTCGTGGAGTGAGTAGGGAAGCGGGATTGGTTCCGCGTTTGAACGCGGCGGGCGAGGGGAGCGATGCGTGGCAATTCGGCTCACACAGTGCGCGAGGAAGTTCGGTTTTGGATTCCCAGTTGGGCGGAATGGAAGGTTCGATGAAGGGATTTTCTCGGCTTCTCGTAGCTAGTTCTTTTGCGCGCGGGGTTGTAAACGATGGCTTTGTATTTATTTGCTGCAGAAAAAATTGGAAAGAAGTTACATTTGGGGGTTGCAGCCTCATACTCCACGTTAGGGCTGATGTTCCACCTGTCATTTAAAAATGTAAGGAGGGTGGATTGAAGTGCATGTCTAAACTGAGGTGTTAAGACCATCTGAATGAAGCAACTGGCTCCCTCTGCGAATCTGTTATGACAGCAGATAATAGAAAGTTCACTAAGGTTGGTGGCTCAGCGGTTACTATAGCTAACAGACAAATTTTTACCAAGGTGTAACTCATGGTTGTATGTTTATCTTGTCCTCACTTCCAGGGATCGAAAATTGTACAAACAAGGCTTAAAAGGGTTTTATGTAAATGATGAAAGTGACAGTACAGGTAAGATGTATTTAAACTATGTTGCTAAATTTGGTGCTTTGTAAAAGATTTTTTTCCCTTGCATTCTATAAAGTTGGGTGATGCTTGTATCAAAAATGTATGGGTTGTATAAAATTGGTAGGGGCCATGGTGGCTCAGAGGTTAAGACGCTGAGCCGCAGACCAGAAGGTCTGTAGTTCAGCAGTTCGAGACCTTAGTGCTGTGTGATGGAGTGAGCTCCTGTCTCTGGCCCCAACTCCTGCCAACCTAGCAGTTCAATAGCAAGACATTGCAAGTAGATAAATAGTTACTGCTTTGGTGGGAAGGTAACAGCATTCCATGCGCCTTGGTGTTTAGTCATGTTGGCCACATGACCACGGAAATGTCCTTGGACAGCGCTGGTTCTTAGGCTTGGAAACAGAGATAAGCACCATCCCCTAGAGTTGGATTCGACTAGCTTTTGAGTAAGGGAAACCTTCACCTTTTATATAATTGGTGGTGGAGGAAAGTGCTGTTAAGTCACAGCTGACTTATAGCAGCCCTGTGGGGTTTTCAAGGCAAGAGACTTTCAGAGGTAGTTTGCCATTGCCTGCCTCCATGTCACACCCCTGGTATTCTTTGGAGGTCGCCCATTGAAATACGAGCCAGGGCTGACCCTGTTTAGCTTCTGATATCTGATGAGATTGGGCTAGCCTGGGCTAGCCAGGTCAGGTGTATATAATTACACTGTTTTACTTTAAAATCTGTATTTTACTCTTTTCCCCAGTTTTGTGGTAACCTTGTTTCTCCCCCAAAATAATCTAAGCATACATTTAGTTTTACAAATTAGACATGCATCAGGTATGCAGAATTCTTGCTGGACAGAATGATTTGATATTGTAATCCTTAAAAACTGGAAGGTTGCAGAAATCTGCAGCTGATTAGTTGGAAACAAAAAACATCCTGTAACTTAATGTTGCTTATTAATAGGAGAAGACCTAGTGACTGAGGAAGAAGAAGAAAAGTTTAATTCCATTGTGTCTGCTGATTTATCAAATGACCGTGCTTTTGGACTGGAAGAAAATGAATTAGATACAGAGACTAAACTCATGAAGAGTATGGGGTTACCTGTACAATTTGGCAGTGTTACTAGCCCTAAGGCATTTGTGGTAAAATTCATTACATTTTATTTATTCTGTTCTTTTGCACTACTTTTAATTGTTGATATGAGTAGTTTGTATTGACAAACTGGCACAAATGATTTATTAAATCTGAACTTCATATTTATGCATTTTAACTTTATATTTACTGCATTTTAACTTCAGTTTTTCAAAATCTTGGATAGATTGTAAATTTACATTTTTCATTTTCTCAGCAGTTGCAAAGCAAATAGTTTAGAATTAGTCAAGTCAAGTTAGCCTTTATTGGCATAAATAGTTTAGAATTAGAAACATGTAGTAAGGAAGTCTAGGAAAGGTTCTTTTTTCTCAGAAACCATTAGAATGATTATAAAACTTTGCTATATAACTATACAGATCTGTTGTTGAGGTTTGTTTATTTGGTTAGTGATAAAGAAATTTTACGGTATTGGTGTCCCTCAATATGTTTCCAAATAACAGGATTTAGTTGGTAGAAAAATAAGAAAGGTTTCTTTTGAAAATTCTCGAGCACAGCATTGTAAGGCAAAATCTTGACTAATCTTGAGGATGCCTTCAATTGCATATATGTTATAAATGCCAACTATCACGGTGGCATATATGTTATAAATGCCAACTATCACGGTTCAAAAGAGATGAGTTTGCCACTCAGTTAATTTGTGTAGTCATTGTTCTGACCAAATTATCTTACATCTCTTGCATCCTCTGGTTCTTAATTTAGGAATTTAAAATAATTGTTTTACCAGTTCACAAAGACCCCAGATGCAATACTCAGTGAGAACCTTCATGGAACTTGTGTGCTCCTGGCTCCAGAAGGAAGTAAATTAGGAAAATAGACTTTAAAAAGTGGGAGAATTCAAAACAGAACAAAAGATTGCAGTGAAAATAAGAAAAATCAGGAAGCAAAAGTATGCTCATTCCACTAGTGTACTTGGATGTCGTATAGGCGCAGGCTTTGCAATCAGTGCATTGCTTGTAATGGCTTTGTTGAATTAGAGAGGTGTTCATCCTCGCTCCACCATGAGAAGTGAATGATCCACATTGAATCAGAACTTGTTGCTTCCAGTATGCAAAATTGGCACAGGCACTTATTCTTTCTCTTGTTGAATTTCAGGAATTTAGAAATGTTGAAAAGAGGTGTAAAATAGTCAAGGGAAAAAAGAACAAAAAGAAGAATACACTGCAAAAAGAGATTCTTGAAATGACACAAGAGATTTTGGTAGAGGGTCACAGAGATGACGACCACTCTCTTTTCGAGGATGAGTCCTTAATTACAAAGGAGAGTAAGAATGAAGAGGAGTGTGAAAATGGGGCTGTTGTATTGGAAGAGCTTAATGAGAATGAAAAATGGGGAGACTATTGGCACAAATATGGAGAAGAACTTCTGTGGCAGAGTTGGCAGGAGAAATACAAGGATGGTGACTCTGACCTTTTAGCTGTGTCTGAACCTTGGAGCAATCCTGAGGTGAAAGAAAAGTGGGAGCAGCATTATAGTGAGCTATACTGGTATTACTGGGAACAGTTTCACTACTGGGCAAGCCAAGGTTGGACTGTTGATGCTGTACGTAACAACAGCACAATAAAGAGCACAAGTACACTGGAAACAAGGCAGCCAGAAGAAAAAATACCAGATATTGGTGCAGATGGTGACTGTGGAGAAATACTGGGCTCAGAATTTCATTCTCATCTTTCTTCTGGTGGTAGCAGCAAGGAAAATCTCATTCTACCTGATGAACTTTGTAATGAAATTCTTACTGCAGTTGGCAAAATAAATCTTGGTTGTGAAGAAGCAAAGCAGAGCACTTCAGCAAACATGGTCGATGTTACGGGTAATCAAGGACAGAGTTCAAGAAGTGATTCTGGTCAGGCTGAAACATCTGAAAAAGGAACAAAGGAAAAAGTGTCTTCGGAAAAAGGATGTCAGCCAGGTTGGTGTGCCAGGGTCAGAAATTGCATCCCTCCAGCCCGCAAAGGGATATTTGCTGATGCTGGGGAGGGATATTCGATGTGATAAATCTTACACCTTGTAACCAGCTCAAGTAATGTGTAGATGTGTAGATTTATAAAACGATACGTGAGAAGGAGAAAGTGGGCAGAGGGAAATTTTTCTTCCTTTTCCATAATACTAGAACTCAAGGACACCTAATGAAGTTGATTGGCAGTAGATTCAGGACTGCTAAAAGAAGTGCTTCTTTGTTAAGCAACTAATTAAATTGTGGAATTTAGTGCCTACAAATGTAGTGAAGGCCATGAGCATAGATGGCTTTAAAGGGTGATCAGACATTCCTGAAGAATAAGGTCTTTCAGTGGCTATTACACATGTAAATAACACACACACAAAGCTGCCTTATACTGAATCAAACCACTGGTCTATCGAGGTCAGTATGATCTGCTCTGACTAGCAGCGGCTCTCCAGTGTCTCAGGTAGCAGTCCTTCACGTCACCTACTGCTGGTCCTTTTCAGCTCAAGAGGCCAGTAGCACTAAAGGAATGCACCACACCCAGATGCAGTAAACCTCTGAATCCCAGTGCTAGGAGGCAATGTTAGGGGAAAACCTTGGTTGCTGTGTCCTCCTTGGTGGCCCTCCAGGACAACTGGTTGGCTGCTGTGTAAAACAGGTTGCTGGGCAAGATGGAACATAGGGCTGATCCAGCAGGACTCTTACTTATATTCCCAGAGCTGTAAACATTTAAGGATAGAAAAATTCAGTGTTCCTGAGATATTGATGCTTAAAGCTCCCCACCCCAGAACATTGTCTTCCCATGACTTAAGCATGGAGGATAAAATATTTTTTCCTCCTGTCTCCAAATAGCTCAGGTAGGCTGATTTCTCTTTGTAAAATAGTTCGTGAGGAAATGGGTAAAAAAGGAGACCTAACATAGTATGAATCCAGATTATAAAAACAAACAAACCCACACTGTTTTGAAGGTTAAAACTGTAAATTAAGAGATTTAGTTGTATATCTCCAAAGCCACATATGACACTGCCCAGTAAAAGGGGAGGGGAATGTAATTTTTACTAGGTATCAGGACAAAGCATTATGACATTCTGAAAAGGCTCCCAAATAGTCTCTCTAATTATCTTATATTTTAATTATGCTAAATCAAATATTTTAATTATGCTAAATCATTTCTGTTTCCATTTTAGTGTCTCGATGGTCGTCTAGAGCAGATGCCCCAAGCGGTGGGGTTTCTCCTAATAATAGTGATGACGGTGAGCAGCCCCCTGAACGTAAACCTGTCAAATTAAAGAGGAGGCAGGTTATCAGTCATTTCTTCTTACTGTTTAATAATCCAGCATTGTATATTTATACAGTTATGTATCATTGATCCTTATTGGATGTTAACATACTGTCTGTAATTAAGTCATATTTTGTGTCTGTTTAGTAACTCACCTGTCATCTGCAGAGTGGAGTGCTCTTTATTCCTACACTTGCATATATTGTCCCGTTAGCTGAAAATAATGTATCCCTCTGTAGTATAGATATTTTGATTGCAAAGAGCCAAATTAAAAAGTATTTAGACCAGTTTTTTGAGCATTTGTAGTGTGTCTTGGAAGCACTGTTGGGAATTTTTTTTTAACTTGTGGTTATGTTAAAGATTTGGGGAGGGGGGAACTGCAGTTAGTCATGAAAATCTTGGATGTGGGAAGTAGAGAAATTCTTACATTGTTAATAAACTGGAAGGACACTTTGGGCCACTTTACTCATGAGATGAGTATCGTGTCTGTAAAAAGCAGGTGCAGGGTAGCCCACCCTGCATCCGAGCCAGTGGTGCCAGGAAAGCAGTGATGCTACCCGGTGGTTTCTCCAGTTGGAAATGCCCCTCTCCTTATTGGTGGAGAGGACTGTCAAACCGCAACTGATTTATGGCAACCTTGTAGGGCGATCAAGGCAAGAGACATTCAGAGGTGGTTTGCCATTACCTGCTTCTGCATAGCAATCCTGGGTTTCCTTGGTGGTCTCCCATCCCAATACTGACCAGGGCTGACCCTGCTGAGCTTCCAAGATTCGATGGGATTGGCATAGCCTGGGGGCCACCCAGGTCAGGGCACCCCTCTGCTCAATGAATGCTGAGTCTCTGATCCATTTCTCCATACCCTGCATCTGCTTTTGGGGGGGCCAAATTGCACATCAGGAGTTACTGCTGCACAAGTGTTTTATCTAATATATAGCCCTATTTCTATATCTCTAGCTATTTTATTATTACTTAAAAATTAAATCTATTCAGAAGATCAAATTGGTAATAACAACTTAGCCTTACCAGATTTTTTTTCTTGATGGTTAACAAAAGCGTTTTGTGTTTCCTTTCTAGCCATGAACTAGATGCTGAAGAACATGGTCAGGCAGATCCAGAAAGCATTTGTGGTCTTTTGGGGCTCAAACATGGCATGGGACAAAAGTAAGAAATATTCTGATTTTTTCCTCCAAAAAACAGTTTGTTTTAGACTGTACAGCTTTGCCCAGAGTAATTATTTTAAAGCATGTTTCATTAGCAGCTGCTGTGTGGGCTGTTCAGCTTTTTGTTTCAACATGTTTCCAAAACTGACACAAAATATCTTGCATGTGTAGCTTACCAAAAGAATTTATCAAACTATATCGCTGTGAACTGCACAATACATGATGCTGTGGGTCTAGTTTGGTATAGAAGTTGGAATGTTAGAATAGTATCTAAGGGCTGGGTTCTGGTCCCTTCTCCGCCATGAAGGTCATTGTGTAACCTTGGGCCAACCAGTCTAACCTAGCTCTCAAGGTCACTGTGATAATATGATGGGAAAGGGAAAACCATGTATGCCACCCCCAGCTTCTTGAGCAGGGACTGGGATGAAATACGCTAGACAGATAACTGGATCTTCCAGGGTATCCAAGGTCCTTGATTTCAAATGGCGCTGTAGTGCTGGAGGAAGGTCCTCTGTTTCCCTGTGCTGTATCCTTCCATGACCTAGACATGATAAAAGACTATTTTTTTTGGGGGGGGGG
>NW_015167585.1:315764-338945 GCF_001447785.1 Gekko japonicus | reverse complement strand
ATCTTCCCACCCCACCCCACCCACACACTGTTTTGAAGCTTTAACTATAAATCAAGAGATCTTGTTGTTTATCCCCAAAGCCTCATATGGTACCACCCAGTAGTGATTATTGCTATGTTTACTTATTTAAAGGAATCCTTGAGAAGACAGCATTAATAATTACGAAATTATCTAG
Source organism: Gekko japonicus (assembly GCF_001447785.1). Lineage (NCBI taxonomy): Eukaryota > Metazoa > Chordata > Lepidosauria > Squamata > Gekkonidae > Gekko > Gekko japonicus. The sequence continues at coordinate 338,770 of NW_015167585.1, read as the reverse complement.
TTGAAGCTAAGCAAGTTGAATGACCTTATTTAATTAAAAGCAATCAACCTGGAGGTATGTCATGTATATTGCTCCGTAGGTAAAAAGTTGTTCTTAACTGTAATCTTTCTGCAGATACACGGGAATTCCTGGCTTCAGTGAAAGAAGAGTGACACATTTCAATAAAAATATGAAGTTTAAGTCTGAGTTTTTGGACATGCGCAGAATAGTCAAGACCAAAAACAAGCACATCATTTTTACAGAAGAATCTGATACATTGTTTTGCAAGAAGAGCAAGACTTTAAGTAAGGTAGCTGTTATTTATATCACCTTATATCACCTTGATAGAACACACAATGCAAAGTACTGTTTTTACTATATTTTTCAACATCCTGTACAGTTTCATAGCTAATGCCTAATGGTTTATTTCACACTGCATTCACATTATATATCCAATAGGAACGTGTGTTGTGCCCCCCCTCCCCCATCAGCAGATATCTAAATTTGCAGACTGGGGCCAGACCTTCTCAAACAGATTTCCTCTTCAGGTTTGCAGAAAAATCTGAAGTCACAAAAAATAAATAGGGATTTGAATTCCCACAGATTCTCCAGCAGTGAACACTGGGAGAGGGTCTGGGCTCAGGCACTTCAGTGGTGGATGCCAGGAACCACCGCCTCCACAGCTGGTCTCAAGGTGAGCTGTGAGGTCTTGAGCCATAGCAGGCTTGGCGATGGGGGGAGGAGATCTCCCCACGAGTCTTGTGGGCCCCACACTTGTAAAAATTATATTTTTGAAACAACTGAGGCTAAGACAGCCCTTGGAACAATTTATTTTGTGCTTCCAAGAGAGAAATCTGTGACAGGGTAGACATAGTTCCAACCTATGGGTAACAGAAATGAGCCCAGTGCTAAAACATTCTGTTCCCCTTTCCCCATCTCCTGCATGCTCTGTTTTGATTAATGACTTCTGTTTTAGTGCAAACACAGTTTGGCATTACATCTGAACTGGGGAGGAAGAAGAGATTCCAAACCATGGTTTGTTTGTGATTAGTAGTCCTGGTTGGGATGTAAATGGTGGGCAAACCTGTGGCATGACACTGTGTGTTTGCAAGCTCTTAGTATGACTTAAATCATATTAATTTTCCCTATGAAGAAAGGTTAAAGTGCTTGGGGCTCTTTAGCTTGGAGAAACGACGAGTGAGGGGTGACATGATCGAGGTTTGCAAGATTATGCATAGGATAGAGTAGGTAAAGAAAGAAGTACTTTTCTCCCTTTCTCACAATACAAGAACTCATGGACATTCAATTGCTGAGCAATCAGATTAGAACAGATAACAGGAAGTACTTCTTCACCCAAAAAGTGATTAGCACATGGAATTCACTGCCACAGGAGGTGGCGGTGGCTACAAGCATGGACGGCTTCAAGAGGGAATTGGATAAACATATGGAGCAGAGGTCTATCAGTGGCTATTAGCCACAAGGTATAGATAGGAACTCTCAGTCTGGGGCAAGTGATGCTTTGTATTCTTGGTGCTTGGGGGGGGGGCAGTGGGAGGGCTTCTAGTGTCCTGGCCCCACTGCTGGACCTCCTGATGGCACCAGTGCTCCCTCTAAGCTGAGTTAGCTCACAGTGTTTTAGCCTCCAGCTCACAGATTTTTGTCTTAGCTCAGGAAGGATGGCTCCAGAGCAAATTAATTTATGTAGTGGCCAAATTGCTCACTCACAACTTTAATGCCAGTAGCACACAAAGTAAAATTTTTGCTCACAAGACTCCACAGCTTAGAGGGAGTGTTGGCCACTGTGTGACAGAGCGTTGGACTGGATGGGCCGTTGGCCTGATCCAACATTGGCAACTCTCATGTTCTTAAGTGTCATACCAAAAGAAATACACAAAAAGCACTACAGACTTTATAGGTAAGGACAGCTGGGTAATAAAGTACAGGATTTCCTCAAACACTTGTAATTCTACTTCCAGTCTTATCTGTGACATTAAAGACATGACTTCTGTATTATTTCCCACCTTCATGATATATATGCTGCCATGGGGGTTGGGATGGTCAGGCAGAGTCAGTGTAATTGCTATTGCATTCCTTTCTGTGCTTCGCGCTGAAATGCTTACCTGTAAAGATGTGCAGATGGGAGTTGTGATGTCTGCTTTTTTCTAGGGAGCCGTGGGAGAAGGCGAGGTTCCAGCTTCGGCTTGAAACCGTTTGCTAGCTTCATCCCGTGCGCAGGAGGGTGCCTAATTGGCCAGCGCGGTGGGGGGAGGGTGCATACGAATACCCTATATCTTATTATGTCCAAGGGGCAATTGCCATTCTTAACAGTGACTATTTCAACGCATCTATAGCTCTTCAATAAAAGTATTACCTTTCCTGAAAGCGTGTACTGCGTTGTTGGCTGTGGGTTCTGACATAAACAAATTGAAAAATTATTAGTAGAACAAAACAGTATGTCTTGTAAACATATTTGGAATTTATAAGCTAGGATGGGTTTGTTATGACGAAATTTTGTTTAACACAGGCTGAAATAGGGAAATCTGTATATGCTTTTATTTTTACTCTTATCAGAGTTCTATTTCATGCATTGTGCAGGGGGTTGGACTAGATGACCCTGGAGGTCCCTTCCAACTCTATGATTCTAAGGGGATTTATTTTATTACCATAATTGCTGGTTTGAGGCCCATCTTGTTTGTGATGCTTGGTATTTTTCAGGTAGAAAAGTTCTTGAAACAAGTGAATGAGCCTGTGGAAGTGAAATCACAGGACTCCTCCTTGCCAGATGTACTTCATAACACCTCTACAAGCAGCGATTTAGAGGAGCAGGAAAGTGATGGCGGCTCTCAAAAGACTTCGGATTTCCAGAATTGTGGCTTGTTACCTTCCAGCTCAGCTTCCTGTAACGCTGAATGCCTCAGCCTTGAAGAGAAAGTCAAGGAGAAGGTGGTAATATCAACAGGTGACTGTAACTTGCAGGAATCAGGGCCAGGAGAACAAGAAGGAGAAGACTGTCCATCGGGAAGACAGCTAGTTCCCCTGGACATTCCAGACTATCTGCAGGTAGAAACAGAAGGTGCGAGAAAATTCTGAATAAAGATTCTGTGGGTGTGGAAGTACATGCCTTACATTGTTACATTATTTTGATTTAAGCAACAGACTAGGAAACTGAAGATTGCTTGTGATTAATTAGGGTGGGGGGAGTTGCAGCAAAATAGCTCCCTTTTCATTCAGGAGAGCTGTGCTTGAAGTGGTAGGATAGAGCAGTTTCACCTATTCCTTTTCAGAGTCCCACTTGAAGCAGCTTACAGTTGAAAAACCACATAACAACGTAGAAAGAAGCATATTTGTTTTGTTCATGAGGGTCCCATGAATCCAGGAGTCATCTTTCTGGAGTTCAGAAGGGACTGCTGGGGAGAAGGAAATGCAAGGAAATACCTTTGCCTCTTCTCCTGATGATTGTTTGGATCCCATCCAGTATCGATTACTTTTAGTGACTTTAAACCAGCAACAACAAAAAAGAACTTCTGAGAGCTGGAAGGATTTCTGCCTGCTGAGCATGACGTTCTCACCTCCCCACTTCCTCTGCAGCATAGGAAGCCCCCTCCCTCCGCTGCTCCTGGCGAGTGGGAGCTGCATTTGGGGCTGAGGTTATAGGGGAGAAAGTCCTACTCTGGGAGCACAAAGCCTTCCACCCATGGAGATTTCCAATCAATCCAATGTCCTGTTTTAACAAATAATAAATTACAGGAAAGCAATATAGTTGTCTGACAGTTTAGTTGGAACATATGGTTTTATGTTCATCCTCCTGGGGAATTTATGAGTTTTTAGAAGATGCAGGTGATTGAAAATGCTAATAGAACTAACAGATATTTTTTTAAAGACTTCAGAAAATGTTTGCATGATATTTTTGCCAAGTGTTTTCTCCCTATCCTTTGTTTAGTAATATATTACCATTCCCCATTTTTGTTGGGACATTTTTTTTCCATTCATGAATTGCTAGTCATGTTATCAATTATAACTGATGGCCCTGTATAGTACAGCAAAATCAAAGCCAGTCACTGTGACTTCTATATTTTTCTTGCAATCTCATCTCTTGAAAAGGATGATGAAGTTGTTCACATGCCCTGATAATCTTAAAATTTCAGCCAGGTAGCTTGAGAGTGATAAGCTAACTGTGGAGCTACATATTTTTTTTCTTGGTGAAGGTGAAAAAGGCTCTTCCAAGAAGAAGAAAAACAAGAAAAAGAAACAGAAAAAAATCAGACCCCCACAGTCCCTGCCTCCTGAAATAGCCAGTGATCCTGAGCTAGCCAAATATTGGGCACAACGGTATAGACTGTTCTCTCGATTTGATGAAGGGATTCAGTTAGATAGAGGTAAGCTCATAGTCTGTTGACCTGCCAAGTCACTGTATGAACTGTGAAACCTTGTTTCTTTTGAATTTCTGGGTGCGGTGTTTTACCTATAGCAATTGCGTGATGCTACATGTGTACATGAAGCAGCACACCAAAAATGCTGGCTGAGATGTTATCTAGCATGAACAGAGCAGCTTCCCCCTTCCTGCTGTGGCCTCTTGTGTGCTCCTCTCCCCTCAGGGACAGGATAGGATGAAATTGGGGGGTCTGCTCTGGAAAGGGAAATTGGTGAGAGAAACCCACTTTTTTGCTGGCAGAAGTGTCTTCCACCAACCTAGTTGGGATCTAAGATTCTATTAATCTAAAATCCAGACTTGTCTGTGGCTTGAATTCTGAAATATGACAGTTGATTTCTTTTGACAGAGGGATGGTTTTCTGTTACTCCTGAGAAGATCGCAGAGCACATTGCAGAGCGTGTGAAGCAGTCCTTCGACTCTGACATCATAATAGATGCGTTCTGTGGTGTGGGGGGAAATGCTATTCAGTTTGCCTTGGCAGCAAAAAGAGGTAAAAGGCTTCTCTCTCCTCTTCTTGTGTGGTGTAGTAAAGATTTTAAAAATGTGATTGCTGTAGTTAAAGCTGGGAATTGTTTCTATGCTGTTTTAACAACTGAAACACTCGCAAGCTGACTTGTCTTTTAAATACAGGCAAAATATAGAGGCATGCTATGTTAGACAATTTTATTGCTTCCTACAGCAAGGAGCAATTTCCTTCATGGTTAATTGTTCCTAGCTGCTCACTCTGCCATTTCCCACAATCGCCGGATGGATTCTAACTTAGCTTTTTAAAGCCAGGCCTGGCAGCTGGTATGTCTTTTGCACCTGTTCAGGGAACATGGTGGCTGTTGACTCTGAATGTAGAAGGTAGACTGTCAGTCTGGAACCTACCGTAAGACTGAATTGGTCTCCCTGCATGGGAGAAACACAGTGTTAACACTGTACTGCTGTGTGTGTGTGTACTGTTCTGTCAGAAAGAGGGGAGAGGAGTATGTTGAGCAGTTGCTAGTTCTTCTGTTTGAAGCACCTGTTGGACATGACTGGCAGCTTCCAAAATGGTTTTTTTCTTGGTTGAAGAAAATGCAGTTCTGGGGACCTAGAGGGAGCAATTGATGTGCATATGCAGTGACAACTCAGACAGTAGTTATTGGGGAAGTCAGAGACATTCATGGGGCATGGAAGCACTCCCCTGTAACTTCTACTTTCCTTGTCTGCTCTGCAGAGCCTCATTTTATGATCTGCATGTTACGATTTGCTTTGATCTGTTCTTACATGCCTTATCTAACAACATTCTCTTCATGGAACAAACCTCCTCTTCTCCAGTATCTTCTACTGTAGCCTGATCTGGTTTTGTACTTTTCTTGCCAGAAAGACCTGCCTTGGGTTGGATGCCATGAATCTGTCCTACTCGTGGCAGCAGTTTGTCCTACTGACTCCTTACACCAGAGGAAAGCATCACTGTTAGCAAAATGTGTGATCCAGCCCCTTCTTTGCTGCTCCTGTCCAACTGTCTTTGGTTTCTGAACAGTAGACTAAAATCCTTAACTTTTTTGAGGATAGAGCAACAAAATGGAAGGGTCGACAGAATGGTTAAGGGATTCCCAACCAAGGATGCATTTGCATTTGTTTATATGCCACTTTTCTCCCCACAGTTGGGACTCCAGACGGCTTAGAACATCATTCTCCCCTCCTTCGTTCTATCACAAAAACATTCCTAAAAGGCTAACAAAATTTGTGGCACGGTATGAGTTTTCATGAGCAGTGACTCACGAAAGCTCTTCACCACCACAAATGTTGTTAGTCTTTAAGGTGCTACTGGACTCTTGCTCTTTTCTACTGCTACTGACAAACACGGCTCCCCATCTTGATCTAAAAACAGTCCTGTAAGGTATGCCAGTCTGCGGGCTTGGGACAGCCCCAAGGTCACCTAGTGAGCTTCCGTGGTAGAAGTGGGGATTCAGGCCTGGATCGTCCAGGGTCCTAGTCTGCCATTCTATCCAAGATACCACACTGGCTCTTAAGGAGGCAACTGTTTCCAAATGCATGCTTCCTGACTGACACCAAGGTCATCATGCCTTTAGAACATTGTGCAGCATTTTAACTATTTAGCTATCCCATATACAGATAAGATCAAGTATAAATTAGAATGGCTTACGTTAAGCAGAACTTGAGTAGAACTTGTAGATATATCTCTTAGAACTCATGCTATGACCAAATTACCATGATTAACTGTGGTAAAAATATTTAAAATAGCTTTTATCTAAAACCTAGGATTGTGCCTGAAGTGCCAGGAAATTGAAGCTTTGGGAAGTAGTTTGACAATAATATGGCTGACCTGATTTTTTGCAACCATTTATAGAGATCTGTTTTGTTTGTTCTTCTCAGTAATTGCAGTCGATATTGACCCTGTGAAGATCGCTCTTGCTCACAACAATGCAGAAGTGTACGGAGTGGCAGACCAGATAGAGTTCATATGTGGTGACTTCATGCAACTGGCATCTGGGTTGAAAGCGGATGTTGTGTTTCTGAGCCCTCCATGGGGTGGGCCTGAATATGCCACTGCAGAAATCTTCGATGTTCAAACAATGATCTCTCCTAATGGATATCCTTTTCCACATCAAATCTTGTTTGGCATTTTTTCTATAGGTATTTTCTATTGTAGGATGAAAAACAAGAACATTTGCTGTTACTTTAAATTAGAGGGTCCTTCTTACTTAATTAGCTGTTGCATATCTCAGGCAATCTGAAAAGTCTAACCTTGATTCCCAGCCCTTGTAGTTATAGAAGAAAGGTCTTTAAAACATGTTGGTCCTGTTTCTTTTCTAGACTTGGATAATGGTACTCTAGGGAGATTTGCCAGTGGTAAATAATATATTTACAATAAGTGAATATTTCATAAAATCATAGAGTTGGAAGGGACCTCCAGGGTCATCTAGTTCAACCCCCTGCACAATGCAGAGAATTCACAAATACCTCCCCCCACACCACCAGTGACTGCTGTTCCACGCCCAGAAGATGAGAAAAACCCTCCAGGATCTCCAGCCAAACTGGCCTGGAGAAAAATTGCTTCCTGACCTCTAACATCTTTGAAAGTATCACAAATAAGTTGTCAGGAGAATGAATCAGTTACATCACTGCCACAGGAAGTGGTGGCGGCTACAAGCATGGATGGCTTCAAAAGGGAATTAGATAAGCATATGGAGCAGAGGTCCATCAGTGGCTATTAGCCACAAGGTATAGATAGGGACTCTGGGGCAAGTGATGCTCTGTCATCTTGGTGCTTGGGGGGGTCAACAGTGGGAGGGCTTCTAATGTCCTGGCCCCACTGGTGGACCTCCTGATGGCACTGGTATTTCTGGCCACTGTGTGATACAGAGTGTTGGACTGGATGGGCCTTTGGCCTGATCCAACATTGGCATCTCTTATGTTCTTATCTCAGTGTACTTGATGTTGGGGAAAGGATGAGGACCCAGAATGTAGATTTCCAGAGTAAATGTTAATGGTTAGAACAAAAGAAGTCACATCTGGATTTGGGGGTTTTTGGAGTTGACATTAAAGATGAGAAATGACTCATCTGGGAGATTTTTATGGATTTTATTTCTTAGCAAAATCAAGTGGTTTTGGAAGGTTTAGTTTTATAAAGCTGTAGTCAGTCATGTAATAAACCTATCTTACAGTTAGATTTCATCAGTGTTGATTTGGTTCCAAGATTCATGGTGCTGAAAGATGCTTCTCAAATTGTGCCCTTACATAACATATTAATCCCTTCCATGTTCAAATTTCTGCATTCTTATTGGCTGGCTTTACACCTTGCCAGATGTGGCAGTCACATTCATATACCCATCATCACATTCAAAAGACAAAGGTTCACAAATTCATCCTAATTCCACTTAACTAACAACAAAATAACAGTCCTATTTTGTCAGCTTCTGCCACCTCTTTACCCTCTACACACAACCCTTCCATGCTTTCAGTCTGCACAGAAATGACAGGAACAGACACAAGCATGGCAGCCCTGTTTCCCATGATCATTGGCTTCTGAGTTCAGTTCCTTTGTGTGGCAGAAGTCTATGTATGCGGGCTTCCTCCTTGTGACTGGCAACATTTGGAAAGTAGTGTTCCTGATCACAGGATTAGGGGCTGCATGTACATGATGCGTCAGCGCTGTGCCCACAAGCCAGTGATTATGAGTAAGGGAAATGGGCCAGCGCACCCATGCCCATTCTCTGCACGTTGACTAAACATGCCATGCCAGAGGGGTTGTGTGTAGAGGGCTATTCTGTGGCTTGAATTAAATAGCCTTTGATATGAGGTGATTATCACTACAAGTATTCAGTTTATATTTGTAGCATAATGTATTGCTTTTATTAGAGAGGGGTTTTTTTACTAAGAGAACCTCCCAAAAGGAAATGTTATCTTTTTCTTCCTTAACACATCTCTACATATGAAATTTTCAAGCTGTCACAGAAAATTACCAACAACATTGTGTACTTCCTTCCTCGTAATGCTGATATTGACCAGGTAAGTTGTAGCCCTTGCATGCAGCTGGTGTAGCACAATGGCTAAGGCTGGCACGTGAACTTGGAAAACCCCAGTTCAAGTCCTGTCTCTTCCATATAATAAACAGTGGGCTCTCAACACATCTTTCAACCTTATCTCCACATTTTAAATACAAAAGCAAGTCCAGTCTATATTACAGAGCTGTTGAAAGGATTGTGCGTGTGAAGTGTTGAGGTTCTTTTTATATTTATCATTAAGCTTTAATCTCAGATGCTCCATAAATATTTATTTTGATTGTAAAGAAAATTAACTGTCATTGTTAATCTTAGAGATTGGGAGCAAGACAAAGGTGGGACATGATTATATGTGTAGATAGAATATAATACTATATCCAGCTGTCCTCGGCCAAGGCGTTTTCTACTCTGGCCACAACCTGGTGGAACTCTCTGCCGAATAACATCCAGGTCCTGCGGGAGCTAATGCAGTTCCAGAGGGACTGCACGGCAGAGATGTTCCACCAGGTGTTTAGTTGACAGCAGTGACAATTTCCATCGGTCTGGCGCGCCTGTCTTCCTGCCTCCCCACCACCACCACCATGGGGCAGTGGCTTCATCAGTATTCTTAACATCATCTTTTTAGGTGTTTAGTTGATTTTACTGTTTTTATTGCTAATTTATGTATGTATATTTGTATTACTGCGCACCACCCTGAGCCCTGTTTTTGGGAAGGGCAGTCTAAACATCAGATGTAATAAAATAATAAATAAATTATAACTCTGCACCTGATACTAAAAATCCAGGTGGGGCACTGAAAGTGAATAATTGTATATTTAGATAGCAATAGTTTAGATTACTTTTAAATGGTTAGGCAAATTTCATGGAGTCAGTGGTTGTAGTAGTTATGATAGCTAAATGGAATCTCTGGGTCCAACATAATATTCCTCTGAAAGCCCACATGTCACATGAAGTTGCCTTTATACTGCGTCCATCAAGGTGAATATTGTCTCCTGTGACTGGCATCAGCAGCTGTCCAAGGTCCAACATAGAGGTCTTTCATATCACCTAGTACCTGGTCTTTTTAAGTAGAGATGCTGGAGAGTGAAACTGGATCCCTCTGCATGCAAATTGGATGCTCTGTCACCAAGCCAGAGCTCTACCAGTTGCTGTAGGGCTAACAGTGAATAGAGCTGTTACACTCCTGCCCTATCTATAGACTGTGTTAAAGCATCTGACTGATTGTTAGAAACAGGATGCTGGGCTAAAGGGGCCCATAGAAACAATGAAAAATAGATTTCCAATGGAAAAATAGATTTTGAGGAGCACTGAAATAAAATATTTTTTTCCTTTTAGATAGGCTTTTCTTATTCATCATGTATAGCATGAAAAAGTCTGAAAACTTCATTTTTTCCAATGGAAGAATTAGGAAATATTGGATAACACTGAAAAAAACTGCTATTTTTTCCTTTGGGAGTAAAAAAATTTAAAGCCATGTTTTATCAAAGTGTCATATAAAAATAGAGAATCTAGAGCATTAAACAATAATTCCTATGTAAACAGTAGCCATGTACAATATCATCAGTATTTCTTTAATTGTAAATAATTTTGACAACAATCTTATGGGGGTGCTATTCTCCAGGCATTTTCAAAAAGCATAGTATCCTCTGCCACACAGTGAAATGGTTTTGTGTGAGAAAGAGAAATTATCAGGATTTAAGCATGAACTAGTTGCTCTCATTTTTATGGTTTAGAGGCAAATGGAATGGTTAATCATAGTTTTAAGATAAAAGAAGTATGTTTATTCCAGGTACGAAAACTTTGAATTCTCACAGTATAACACATGGTCATTGGAAATCATTGCAATAGAATCCAGAAAATCAGTTTCCTCTGTCAGCTGTTTGAGCACTGAGCACCAGTACTTTATAGCCAGTTTGGTGTAGTGGTTAAGAGCGGCAGACTCTAATCTGGAGAACCGGGTTTGATTCCCCACTCCTCCACATGCAGCTGCTGGGTGACCTTGGTCGGTCACAGTTCTCTTAGAGCTGTTCTCTCAAAAGCAGTTCTATCAGAGCTCTCTCAGCCCCACCTACCTCAGGGTGTCTATTGTGGGGAGAGGAAGGGAAGGAGAATGTAAGCCACTGTGAGACTCTTGAGTGAGTATAAACCCAACTCTTCTTCTTCAATACAGAAGATCAGCTGATGGCTAATAGCTAGAATAATTCATTAGATCTAGTGAGAAAACTCCTAAAGAAATGCTGTCAGCTTCCACTTTCACAATGAACGAAACACAGACTGATAGAACAAAGCGCTTTGTTCTATCAGTCTGTGTTTCGTTTGTTTAGATCATCTCAGAACTGTGTTCTCCATCGCATATGTGTTCACTTTCACAATGGTCAGGACCATCCCCTCTCTCAAGCAGGCATTTACCACCATCTGAATCCAGCTGGTTGCTTTCCTAGGTAAGCTGGGAAGGCAAAGAACAAAGTGGGTTAGTTGTGTCATGGAACTTTCCCAGTTGTTGCATTTTGCTTTTTGCCCCCTAGAGGGTGCAGTCATACAACTAGCACATTGTATATAAAGCATATTGTCATTTTAAGCTGGAGGACATGTCCTCTTTTTTGGTGTCTGTCCTCTTTTGGGCTCTTTTTAAAAAAAACTGATGAAAATGGTCTCTTTTGGGGTTGGAAGATTAGGAATATTCCTAGTTAGTATCAATTATCATAGCTTAAATAGTAGAGGTAATTAAAACGAGATTTGTCATAGTGATCCCTTGTCGGAAGTAGTCAGACAGGAAATATGTCCTCTTTTATGCTTCTCAAAATATGGTAACCCTACTTAAAGCTAAACAGAGAAACAGATTGTTTGCAAGAATTAGTGTTGGCTTTGGGCGTGCGCTTAACACGCCAAAGTGTTTGGGTCCTTATATACATAGTTGGCAGGAAATGGTGTATCTTTCTTTCATATCTGGGCCACATAAGTAAGCAAATGTTAGCAAATATTATTTCTAGAGTCAGAGTGCCAGAATTGGAAGGGGCTCTGGAAGTCATCTAGTCTAACGTTCTGTTTAGTATCCCTACAACTAGCCACCCGGCTTTCCCAGACCTCTAGTGAAGGAGAGATCATAACCATCTGAGGCAGAGAGGGCAGACATGTAGAAGAACTCTGTCCAAACTGATTCCAATGCTTGTGGATCGACTCCAAAGCAGGGAGTACTGCTTGGGCAGGCAGGGCCACCTGGATTGGATCTTATTTTAAAATTCTTAGTTTAATTTTCATCACGATGTTGTGGAGCTCTCGCTATCCACTCCCAGGTGCAAATTATTTCTGAAAAACACTTACATTCTCAAATAGAACATTGCCTAGAAATATTGGAAATGACAAGAATGTGATTTAATAACCCAAATGCACGAAGGACAGGAACTGAGTATTGGCTGGGATTTCCAAAAGCAGTTTTTTTCAGCCAGTTTGTATTAGACATCTTGTGCAATTCAGTTCTTTCCCTCATGAACTGCCAGAGTTCAGTGAACTTGAGTGAAGTCTGGTTTCAGGAAAATGGCCTGTCCGTAATTAGATTACAGCTCCCAAGTCCTTTGTACATATGCTAGAATAGAAACTGCTGAGTTCTTTCAAAGAGAGGAGATAAGATGCAACTTCTTGCAGAGTTGAGTTTTTCACCTTTGCTGACTTCCCCGTTACCTTGCAAGAAGCTGAAGGCAGTTTCTGGTTTGTACTTTGGGCTTCGCATCTTCTTAGTTTAGCTGTGGCTGAAATGTATCCCTGTTCTGATTCAGTTGTTTGGGATGTTGTACCTTGCAAGTGATGAACCTCCCTAACCCACCGTTCTTCAGAATTCAATACTGATCTTTCCCTGAATTTGGATATTTAATTTGCTCTTGTAAATATTGTATTTACTCAAAAGGAGTGGGCTGCCAAGAAACTGAGGGGATGACCTTACATTTTCATACAAATATGAACAGTAAGCGTTTTCTGGTGGGGATGTGTTTGTGTGTGCATCACATTCAGTATTTCATGTTAGAAAGTACAGGAAAGTTAACTTGTTGGTTCATTTTCTAAATCAGTCTGTTAGGCTAGTTTTATGTAACGTCTAGTTTCCAATATTCTGTCTTCCAAACCAATGTTCCCTCTAAGCTGAGTTAGTGTGAGCTAGCTCACAGTTTTTTAGCCTCCGGCTCACACATTTTTGTCTTCGCTCAGAAAGGATGGCTCCAAAGCAAACTGATTTACGCAGTAGCCAAATCGCTTGCTCACAGATTTAATGCCAGTAGCTCACAAAGCTGATTTTTTGCTCACAAGACTCCACAGCTTAGAGGGAACATTGTTTCACACATTTCTGTCATTATTGACATTTAGTTCTCACTCTCAGCAGGTAAAGTGATGAGCAGTGTATTGGACCATAGCACTTGTACGGCATAAAGTTCTTCCACTTTTTTAAAAAAAACAAAAAACAGAAACCTGAACATAGCAAAACTAGATGCTGGGGAACAAGTTGTCATGGGAGACCCTATCTGCAGTTTGGGAATCCAGCCAGGGCTCAGGTCTGTCACCTGATCTGCTGTCTATACTCTATACATATATGAACATAGAGATTCTTAAGAATTGGAACTTGGAGGAATGGACCGAGCATGTGAAATTTGAGGTGCTTTACAAGTTAAAATAGTCTTGACTCTCCATTCACTTCATTGGGCTTGCATTCTGGGAATGACAAGGATGTTGGAAGAGGTGCAGCCCATCCCCCCAAGTGTGAATACACCTAAATAGTAAATGGCTGTCTGAAACTGATCATCTAGTGGGGGTGGCTCCTAGAGTATAGGCGCATGCAGTGCCTTCTATACATATCTGAGCCCTCCTTACCTCCCAAACCCCTTCATTGGGCACTTTGCTACCTCATAATGATCAGTTTCTGCTTCTGTTATACTGCAAGATTCCTGGTTTGTTGTGTGTGCTTGCTGGTTTTGTTTGTTTTTACTAAAACAGGATTTGTGTATATTGAGTTAAAGGATACATTTGGGGGGAGGGATTGGGCAGCTATCGAATTTTTCTTCTGCCTGCAAGGAATCAGTCATTTAAAGAATAGTTAATATTTCACTTCCTCCTCCTTTACAGTAAGTTTGCTCTGCTAATAATAGCTTGAAAATAGAGGAAGTTCAGTGTGTTTAAGCCAGTACTGTGTAGCAGAAGTCTTAGAGGAATATAAACACAAAGTGAAAATTGATATTCTGTAGATAGGAATTCGTTCATAGGGTCTGCAGCATTTCATAGGCTTGGTCAATATAAAATATTCTTTATTCAGTGTTATGAGTGACTGTAACAGCACTTCCAGGTGCTGTCAGTAAATAGAATTAAAGCATTATGTAAGTCAGAGAATAGAGTCCCTTTTGCTTCAAGTATTCTTGATAAATGGAAACATCAATGAAGTCTGCTCAGGAAAGTCAGCAGAATAGCACTTGTTCTCTGCTTTCAGCCATAATCGATTGCAACTGACATGGCAACTCCAGCAAGGGGCTTTCAAGGCAAACCAAGAAGTGGAGGTGGTTTGCTGTTGCCTTACTCTGTAGAGTCTTCCTTGGTGGTCTATTCTGCTTTTAAAAAATAAATCTTAAACATTTGTTCTCACACTCAATCAACACTCAGCACTCAATCAACAATCAATGTACAAGATATTCAGAAGTTGGGTATAAATTTCCAGGTACAGAAGATCCTAAAGAAGGCAGAGCCAGATAAATTTTCTCTCTAGTGATGGAAGTTCACTACTGAAACTGCTGTGATGAGCACTGAATTTTCAGTAACATGGAAACTTTTAGCCATATTGGCTCTTCACCCTGCCAGTGCCTTCCTGACCTGTCTCACTGTAGATGAATGCCCACAATGTTTTGTTCTAGTCCTCTCTTGCCAGTGTTAGATTACTGTCTTGGTCCAGAGTCTTATGTGCACTATATACAACACTGCATGTACATGGCTTAAGTCTGTATGCTTGCCTGCTGGTAAGATAGCTGGATGGATGATGGGTCATGAATTCCTGGAGTGCAAAAAGTATGGCTACATGAAGGGCGCTGCTGGATCTGGTCTGTGGGCATCTTGTTTCACACAGTGGCCAACTGATTGCCCTGGAGGGCCAACAAGGCATAGATGCCAAGGCCTTGATATTGCCTCCTAACACTTGATTTTAAAGTTTTACTACCTCTGAAGATGCAAGTTTCCTTAACTCAACATGTGTAGTAGCCATTCTCCATGAATCTCTAACCCCATTTTAAAGTCACTTATGGTTGTGGCCATAGGCAGTGAATTCCACACTTTAATTTCTGATTGAGTGCCCCCAATTTCTAGTATTTGGGGGGAAGCTCCCTCTGTCAGTTGCTTCAATCCACTTTCTCCAGCCAATTCATAATTCTATAAATCTCTTATGTCCCATCCTATCCTTTCCCCCATCCAAACTAAGAAGTCCCAGACTTTCCCTATAGAAAAGGTGCTCCAGCCCCTTGATCATCTTGGTTGCCTTCTTCTGTACTTTTTCCAGCTCTGCAATATCCTTTTTGAGATACAGTAACCAAAATTGTGCAGTATTTCAGATGTGGGTGCACTGTTGCTCAGGACAAGGGCATTACAATATTGGATTTTTAACAGCGTTCAAAAACCGAGACATGCGCCCACAAGGAATTGGGGGAGCACCCTAAAAAACTTTCTGGGACAGTTACCCATATTCTGATTTGAGGTTGTGTGTAGAAAGCAGATGGACTGAAAGAAGCTTGGCAGCTATGGGGAAGGGTGTGGTGGCACAAAGATATCTTGCCCGGGGCCTCCCAGACCTGGAGCTAGTCTTCTGAACTGGCTATGGGGTTTTTTTGCACAGTGCTCCAGTGTGGGGATGTCAAAAGGCAAAAGGCTTAAAAAAAATAGTCCACCTGCGCCAATACTCTTGAACATGCCTCAAGATTATCTAGATTCTGGTGTAACTGATTAAATCAGAGGAAAATTTTATCTCCTTCACCGCTTTTTTAAATTAGAGTTCAATCCCTTGTACACTTACAGTTTTAAATGTTTGTTCTGAGCTTCCTTTATAAAAATACATTAGAGGGGTAGGTGTGATGCTAGAATACGTGAAAGGAATGGCAGGCAAACATCTGTTATGGGATTAAAAGGCATCTCAGATGCTCTGTAAAATTACCCTTAAAGAAAAATGATAGAGGTGAACAGCTGCCAGCAATCCAGGTGTGAAGCATGTGCAGTTTTATTCTAGTGCACTAAAACATTGTGGATGGTATTCCTTTGTATATTTGCTACTTAACGTGAGGTCTCTTGTATGCTGCTTCCAAGTAAAGGACTCGCAACAACCGTTGTTTGGACCATAGAAACTGTATGGCTTATTCATCAACATATCAATTATCATTAATGTTAAATATATGCACACACATGCAAATAGGCTTTAATATACTGGCTCTGATACTCTGAATTTTGACATAATTTGGCTCTTCAGTTATAAAAGGTTGCTGACCTCTGCCCTGTTGAGTAATACACCAAGTAGGTTTGGTTTTGTAAAGAGAACTAGCTAGTTACAACATTATAAAATCAAATAGGGGGGAGTAGGCTGCAGTATATTTGTTACTCCTGGTGGTTTGCTCTCCAGGAAAAGAGCTGAGTAGCTTGTATCTCATTCCAAGATGATGTCCAATTCTGCCTGTGCGCTCAGGACCAACCCACTTAGCTTCAGATGTGGAGTTGTGTCCACATGCCTTCAGTTCATTTTCTGGCCTATCTAAATTTATTTACCCCACTGGTGAATCGGCAAGCTCTGGAAAAGCAGATAAACCGCCTTAAAAGCACAGTAGGCAGCAAGTAGTCTGGTTCACAGCGTCTGAGGTGATTTGTTGTTTTTCATTATTCATTTAACTGCTAGCATCATTTTATTAGAATGTAATTACTGGGATTCCCTTAGAATGCCAGTTTTTGGCTAGAAAGATAAAAATATAATATGGAATCTTATTATGGAATCTTATAAATGTATTATATACTTGTGCACATCTCTAAAAGTGTACATCTCTAAAGAGTAAACTAGATGTCACACAGTCAGCTAAGTTCACTTATTCATGTATCTGCCCTGTACATATATATGTGTGTGTGTGTGTGTGAGAGAGAGAGAGATAGAAGTTGGGATTTGGAGATAATATGCCCATCAGAAAAGTATATGTGTAAGGACAAGCTGAACTCTCTGCAGCTTCACTTCTCTTAAGTGCAAGTCCTCCTACGCAACTTTCTGCAAACTCGGCTATGTTACCAGAATTGGAATGGGCTAAGATAAAAATGTCTGAAGCAATGGAGTTAGCTTGTTTTTCTGATTTTATCTAGCATTTTTAAGTAACATTTTGAACCTTTCTTTTCTTTTTTAGATTGCTTCTTTAGCTGGACCAGGAGGGAAAGTTGAAATAGAGCAAAATTTTCTGAACAACCGATTGAAGACCGTAACTGCTTATTTTGGTGATTTGATCAGACAAGATGTATTGTGACCTGTATATGTGTGTACAGCCTTGCTGATGCACAGTGGATTGTCCCAGACTTTGATCTCTCCATCATTCATTTTTTCCCCACAGTCAATGGCTATTCTGTAATGTTTGTTTTTGTGGACTTGAGAAAAATTGTTGAGAATATCGTACAGATATTAATAAAATATTTTCTAATAAGGCTTGAGTTATCTGTTGTCGTAAATATTGAGGGATGATATTAGCTTTGGGAGGGAAGGTGGCAGATCTTGGAAGCTAAGCAGGGTCGGTACTTGGAAGGTAGACCATCAAGGAAGACTCTACAGAGGAAGGCAATGGCAGACTACCTCTGCTTCTCACTTGCCTTCCTGGGGTTACCATAAATTTATTCACACATTACTAACTTTATATTAGGAGATGTGAGGCCCTTATATTGAAACTATTACTCTGCTGTTTGGAGAACTTATTACAGCCATAGTCTACCTTAAGCTAAACTTCTGAATAATAAAGGTTATTGAAAATACAGTAAGCTTCAGTGAGTAGAATTGGTGCAAATGAGAATGGAAAAGCTATTGACCCTACGTTATAAACTAAACGGGTAGGCTGTAGCTGACAGGAGATGACATATAGAAAAGTTGTGTTTTAGAAGTGCAAGGGAAATTTGGAAATGTAAACAAGCAAGTTGGAACAACACAGAGTTTAAAGGTGAGAAAAAGGAAAGAAGGATGAAAATAGGAAAGCAGATTAATAGAGAAGATATTGGACTAGAGGTAGAAGAATAGACAAAAGATTTGGGTGAGGTGTAAATGTAAGTATTCCTTGTTTTGCTGTGTGTGTTCCTTTAAATGTTTGGTTGGAGTGCAGTGTTAGTAGAGTAGAGTGATTGAGGGAGACCAGTGTGCTGTGATTGGTGGATGACAGAGTGTGGGAGGAGTTGTTTGAAGTGAATCTGTGTGTGTCTTGAAGTCAGTTATAGAGAAGTCAGTTAGAGAAATCAGTTGGAGTTATTCAGTGAGTGATTCAGTTGGTGAGTGATTCTGAGTTATAGAGTGCTATGACAGAGTCTGTGTGGAAACCTAAAGAGTTCAGAGTTCAGTATATACAGCTTTAAAAGTTTAAATGTGAAGGAGCTATGAAAAGGGTCTGTGAGACTCTAAAGTTATTAAAGAGAGTCAATAATACAAAGAGCTTAGCCAGTGTGGCTGCCTTTGTGAGAGATTCCTGTCAGAGTGGGATCTTAAGGTCAAAAGACTGTGTGTGATACCTTGCCAGTTTATTTTTTCCCCAAGACAGTTACAGTTTACTAGCAACTTATTTTGTTCCTTAATAAATCATATTGTGTTTAAGTTTAACCCAGAATTCAGTTCAATCCTTCCTCAGGGCCACATAGACCTCTGAAAGCCCAGACCCTGGGTCACATTACCAACAGCAGAAACAGAGAGAAGATTTGGAATTTCTTAAAATTCCTGGTGGCAGCAGAAACTACCCAGTTTATTACACAAAGAATAATTTTAAAGTGGAAACAGTCCCCCCAAATAAGCAGTGCGCCACAGTAAGTTTGCATTTAATATTGTCCATCTATTAACAGTGGTACTTTCGTTGGTACCAAGACTCCTTTAAATGTTACCTGTTAGGAGATTCAGCTACTAAGTACAAATGCTGATTCTGTAAAATTAGAATGATCTAGTACATTTCAATGCTGTTGTCTTACCTTGCTATGACGGACCCCTTCTGCTTCCCTCCCTCAGGGGCTAAATTTTCCCTGTTTTCTGTCCCCTCACTAACTGAGCAGCCCTGGTAATGTGTTCTCCCCTGAAGAAACTTTGTCCCACCCTGTCAATAAGATATATTTTGACTATTTGTGCAGTCCAGGAACCTGAGGGAAGGGATAGGATCACCCTTTAACTTAAACCCTTGAAAATGGCACTTGAGACACTAAAATTCAAAAATAAGTTTTATTTAATATCAAAGGGAAAGGTCAGGAAATCTGGGGTTGAAATTACTGAGGTAAAACTAGTACAAGCACAGACTTTTGATCTTATATATCAGGCTAATGAGAGGTTCTTAATTTATTCACAGTTACTTAGTTCTTTATATTGAGATGCTTTTGTTCCAGTGTTTTCCCAAACACTTTATTTGTATTATCGCTGAGTCTTTCAGTGCCCAGAAGGCAGGTGCCCTCTTCACAGTACCCAAACGCCTTCTCTTAGAACACCAGCACTCTTCTTGAGTTGTTAATTGACTTTTAAGGTCTCTATGGGTAGTTTCTAATCACACTAGATCAGGGATGTCTGTGCTTCTCAGAGATCACTCTCTCTGCTTGACTGGGAGGAAATCTTCTCTCTCTAGAAGATCTATCCCCTTTCCTTTGGCCTGAATGTAAGTCTTTACTACCCAAACTTCCTTATCAAAGTCTTCCCAGTTCTCTGTGTTCAAACTGCACTCAGCTAATGCTGAATTCAGACTATGTTCATTCAAAGTAGAAATCTAACTCTGTCAGCACTAAACCCTTTTTCTGTCAGGGCTAATCTCAGATAATCTCAGTACATGTCTATTCTCAATTAAGGCAGGAATCTGACTGACTCTTTTCAGCATCCAGCTCTTTCAAGACTTTATTTTTGCTCAACTGATGCTAACCAATCAGTGTATTATCGCTGAGTCTTTCAGTGCCCAGAAGGCAGGTGCCCTCTTCACAGTACCCAAACGCCTTCTCTTAGAACACCAGCACTCTTCTTGAGTTGTTAATTGACTTTTAAGGTCTCTATGGGTAGTTTCTAATCACACTAGATCAGGGATGTCTGTGCTTCTCAGAGAGCACTCTCTCTGCTTGACTGGGAGGAAATCTTCTCTCTCTAGAAGATCTATCCCCTTTCCTTTGGCCTGAATGTAAGTCTTTACTACCCAAACTTCCTTATCAAAGTCTTCCCAGTTCTCTGTGTTCAAACTGCACTCAGCTAATGCTGAATTCAGACTATGTTCATTCAAAGTAGAAATCTAACTCTGTCAGCACTAAACCCTTTTTCTGTCAGGGCTAATCTCAGATAATCTCAGTACATGTCTATTCTCAATTAAGGCAGGAATCTGACTGACTCTTTTCAGCATCCAGCTCTTTCAAGACTTTATTTTTGCTCAACTGATGCTAACCAATCAGATTGCTTAGAGCAGCCTGTCATGCAAGGCTCTCTGCCTCTCTGAAGAATTAACGCTTCACAGTCCTTTAGTTGTTGGTACAGCACTTCTAAGCCTCTTAAAAGTGCAGTCCGTCACACCTGCTTACTGAATGAAAACCAACTGTGAAAAATTAATCAAAACTAATTTAGTTTAACCAGCCCAGAGAACTCCACTAATAAATGAATGATTTTATTGGTTGTTGCCACAATCAATATTTGTCCACTTTCAAATAATGTCGTTGAAGACAAAATGCATGATGAACCAGAGAGGGTGACAACTTTCATAGGGTTTATGGGGGTAGAGCTGTAAAAGCTACATGCAGAGTTTATTTTCCCTTATAGCCTTAGAGACAATAACACTTTTTTGTCATCAAGTCGCAGCTGTCTAATGGCAATCAAGATGAGATGTTCAGAGGTGATTTGCCATTATCTTCCTCTGCATAGCAACCCTGGTATTCCTTGGTGGTTTCCTAGCCAAATACTAACCATGGCCAACCCTGATTAGCTTTTGAGATCTGGTTAGCCAGGTCAGGGCAAAAACACTTAATATATATATATAGATGGAGCACTATATGTGTAGTCCTATGACAGTGCTGTCTAAAAGTCATGCTATAGCAGCTGCTTCTGCAACTCTGCCACAGTAGCAATAAAGAAATCCCTAGTCATGTGGAGATAATTGTTACTACCAGCACAATACTAAATTACGGGTCGGCCTTAAAAGCTAGAGAAGTCTGATGATTTGCAATTGAACTTGGACTGTTAGGCTCTAGGCTATTTTTGAATTCTACAATACAATGAACCATTAAAGTCTTGTGGTTAACAGCAATAAAGCAAGGCTAGAATGGCATATGACCTGTAGTGATCGGGGGGGGGGGGCTAATGAAAGGAACCTTCCAGGTGCCAGGTGAATGTTGTCTCTGGACCATGAACCGAACCACAAACCCATACAAACTGGGAGGTTGGTTTGTGAACTGATCTGGTTCGTATTGGTTTGTGAGCCATTTAAAGTTTAAACCCCTGCTTTCTGCTTCCCATGGCTTTTCATGGGGAGCAGTGGTTTAAATGACTCCCAGCCATTTAAACAAAACAGCTGAGTGCTGAGGAGCTCCCCACTGCTCAGCTCTTTTCATGAGTTTAAACCCCTGCTTTTTGCTCTTCATGAACCACCATGAATTGCATCAAAATTTAGGAAAGTTTGTGGTGGTTCTTTAGTTTATGAACATTGCTTTGCAAACCATGAACCAGCCAAAATTTGTCAGCCAGTTTCTGCCCATCCCTAAATATCAACTGTTTTATACTCAATCCCTTTCCTAATAATCCCTATCACAGAGTTTGCAACATAGTTCCCTATGTTTGTCTGTGGTAAGAAGAAATACAAATAACCAAGCACTGTTTATGCCTTTAGCCATAAGCAGAAATTTAAACAAAAAAGTGAATGATGTGCTAGGAACCAACATTTGTGAGTCATGTATCTGCGTCTATTAGATAAATACAACAGGACATCCTGTCACTGCTGCCTAAGTTTTGTTTAGCTTCTCCATTCTGTCATCAACATGGATGGAAAACAATTAGGGAGGGAGAATGAAGCTTTTCCTACCACAGAGCCGGAGCACGTTTCTCTGCAGGAAAGAGTGGTATTTCTAAAACACAGCAAAACATTTTTATTAAGGTGTTTTTAGACAGGATTAGATCCAGCAGTCTTTTCCACTTTCTCACCCAATTCTGTTCACTACAGCCCCAACTTACATTTGTATATGTAGTATTATGATCCAACAAGAGCTTTTTTTGATGGTCAAAGGGGAGCCCTCTGTGATGGACAGGTTAGGTTCCACCTTAGCTGCTGAGTGCCTTGGACAAATGAGGGCCCATGTTTTATACACTCCTGATTGTGAACTACTCTCTCTGCTGTGGTTTGGGTGTTAGGTGGACTCGGGGCTCAGAGCCACCCTGTCTCTGCTAACGCTGTGCGGTGAGACTTTGCTACTGGGTATCTTGGCTGAGTGAGGACCCCCATTTTATACCCTCCTGATTATGAACTCCTCTTCCCTGCTGGGGTTTGGGTGTTAGGTGAACTCAGAGCTCATAGGCACACAAAAGAGGTCGGGCCAGATGACTTGGCCAAGTATTCCCTCATTGTCAGCTCTGCTTAATCCTCCATCGTTGCATGCCATTAGATAAGCATATGGAGCAGAGGTCCATCAGTGGCTATTAGCCACAAGGTATAGATAGGGACTCTGGGGCAAGTGATGATCTTTGCTTCCTTTTGTTGCAATTACAACATGCTCATTGGAGATTCTAACCTTTCTCTTAGCAAGCAAATCATATAAAGTTAGGGTAGCGAACCCTTTACTCCAAAGAAGCCGCTTTTCAATTAGCTTGCCAGTCCAGCCACAAAAAACTAAACTTAGAATCTCCTTGCCATTCATATATCTTTATGATCCACGTACTGTCCCTTTAA
>NW_015167585.1:312332-315648 GCF_001447785.1 Gekko japonicus | reverse complement strand
CTCTAAGGTCTGTTTAAATGCTCTGCTTTCTTTTAGAAAAACTCTCTGCTACAGTCCATCGCCACAGTTTGATCAGTCCCTCCCTCCTTGCTTTCGCATTTGCTTAAAACGTCGGGAAATAGGGCATCCCCTCCCCCATTTAGTTTGTACGCTTGTAGTGGAGGGACTTCACTTCTAGGCTTTAGTGTCACGTTTCAACGACAACTCACTCATCAATCCTTGAATCGATCCAGCCAGGTCCTAAAACGGCCCCTGGGATCACACCAGGCAGAGAAAATTGCTAAACCTCCAAATGCTTGTTCTGGTGGTCGCTTCTAGTCCAGTACTGGGAATCAGGGTAGGACCTTCAGGGCAGAGAGTAGCACCCCTGTACCGGCTACCAGCCAGAGGTAGGGCTCTCCAAAGCCCCCTGGTTAGAAGCCCATTGCCTATGGGCTTCATGGGGGAACGTGCACCATCACACTCCCTCCTAATCTCCGATTCATGGCACACGTCTCTCGGAGGAACCCAGAGACGCCGCCATTGTTCAAAGCGCCAAAGACCGGAAGTCTTTCCTTCTCTTTCCTTCCTTCTTTCCTTCTCTTTCTTTCACTTTTTCCTTCCTTCGTTCCCTCTCTCTACTCACTCTCTCTCCTTCCTTCTTTCCTCCTTCTGCGGCCCAACTCTAGTGAGAAGGGGTTTAAACTTTAAACCCCTTCTCTCTTTGCTTCCCCCCCTCCCTGGCTGGGGAAGGGGAGGCTTTTGAAGATGCCTCCCCCCCCCTTTGCTTCCCTTTTTGACATCACTTCTGATGATGTCAGGGGGTGTTGCATATGCTAATGAGTTATTATGCTAATAGCCCAGTAGCTCATTAGCATACCATATTCTAATGAGCTCCTGCAGCTCTTTTTCTACGAAAAGACCCCTGGACAGTAGGCAACACTGTCACAGGGCTATGGAATGGCTGCTGTGACAGATATGAAGCTGTCCTGCCCCTAAGAGAAAAACTGCCACTCTGCTAAGCCTATCAGAGTGCTGCTCCAGCATCCAATCACTTTTCAGAGGTGGATTGGAATGTTGGAGAGAAATACAACAAAGGTTGAGTCCAGTGGCACCTTTAAGACCAACAAAGTTTTATTCACCATATAAGCTTTTGTGTATGGTCTTAAAGGTGCCACTGGACTCAGACTTCGTTCTGCTGCTTCAGACCAACATGGCTACCCCCACCTGAATCTATCTTTATGGAGAGAAACAATGTGAGAGTTCAGATCTGCCTCAGAGAGGGTGCAATGATAGTTTGGGGTCTGTCTAAGCAAAGGAGCAAAGAGCTAGAAGGGTAGCTCTATCTGGTAGCATGGCAGAGTAGTTTAACTCCACCTCTGGGAAGGAATAGAGTACCTGATTGTTAGACCTGTCTCTGGTAATGAGCAGACCTTGTACCATTTAGTCTGACTATTGGGCAACGACAGGCTAGTATGGGTAGTACTGTCCATGTGAGAGGATCCAACCTAGTGGCTAGTCAGTAAAAGCATGTTTGTACCTGAAAGCATTAAAGAAAATTCAAACTACACTCTGAAGACAATACTAACTTAAATTTATATTCCTCAGCCTGGTTTCTCCTTGACTACCTGGGGACCTGTGCTGCTGATCTGTTCTTTGAAACCAATCCGTAAATAAATAAATCTCTGTTGTTTATATACAGTTCTTGTCTCAGTCATCTCCATGTTCTACTTGCTCATCACAAAAGTTTACCTCACAACAGTAAACCCAAAGCCTTTACATTTGCTACTCTGAGAACATCTGATATCTGAGGGGAAGGCTTACAGTTTAAAACAAACCAGGTTCCCCCAAATCATAGGAGGCTGTGCAGGTCCTCTTAGTACAAAAGGCCTGTCACAGCTGTTTTTGCATATGTTGCTTTAAGACTCAGGGAGTGCATGTGAAAGACAGAAATACAGCTTTAGATGTGTTTGTGCCAATTTTCTCGATTGGTTGGGCATACAGGAAGTGGATTTACAGGTGAACTTCAGTCTTCATGTATCTTCCATCTGTCACTTGTTGGCCAGATGAATTCTGCATGAGCCACACTTTTAGTCCATCTATCATCCCCAGCCCACCTTAGATCAGTACATATTTTTGAATGGCTTTTTCCTATTTTAGTCTCTTCCTAGATTTAGATGTGCTTCTGTTACTATTCAGAAGTCTGGCTCCATTATTTGATTCTTCTTCCCTTTCCATGACTCTGTGGGCATCTGCAGCAGGACCACTTCCCTTCCCATCCTTGCTTCTGGACTCTGGTAAAGCAACTAAGTTTGGGAGAAAGTCTTATCAGTTTCACAATATCTTTCCTTTCCAAAGGTCATGCACTATATGCCCACCATGTATGGCAATACTAAAAAAGCAAGGAGGCATTGATGGATTAGACAAGGCCTGGAGAAAAATGTCCTGTCCCTTTAACAGTGGCCTACTGTGTGGAAATTGCAGGTGGAGATTGACCATTAAGGTCACAGGGATGAGTCCCAGTAGGGATGACCTGATAAGTGACCTCCCCATGGGTGCCACCTCAGCCTCAAAGGAGGGGCAGCTCTCAACCTGTGCAGGACAAGTGGCAGCTGCCACTATGAGCAACTAGCTCTTGCCCGTGCCAGGTGAGGAAGGGGGTGCACAGGCTCATTGATTCCCATGCTGGACAAGGAAGGAGGCATACAGCCCTGCCAAGCTTCATGTGGCAAGAAGAAGATATTGGATGTATACTCCGCTCTTCACTCAGAGTCTCAGAGTGGCTTACAATCTTCTTTCCCTTCCCCACACCTCCCCACACCTCCCCACAACAGACACCCTGTGAGGTAGTTGGGGCTGAGAGAGCTCTTTCGATGACTGTTCTTGAGAGAACAACTTTGACAGAACTTGTGACTGACCCAAGGTCACACCAGCTGGCTGCATGTGGAGGAGTGGGGAATCAAACCTGGTTCTCCCAGATTAGAGTCCAC
This sequence comes from Gekko japonicus, assembly GCF_001447785.1. Taxonomy (NCBI): domain Eukaryota; kingdom Metazoa; phylum Chordata; class Lepidosauria; order Squamata; family Gekkonidae; genus Gekko; species Gekko japonicus. The sequence continues at coordinate 312,679 of NW_015167585.1, read as the reverse complement.
GCTCCTAACCACTACACCAAACTGGAGATGCTTGGTCAAGCAATGTGTGACAGGCTATTCCCCACCCCCACCCCCGCTTCCTTTAGAAGTAGGCAATTGAAGCTTTTCGTGTCATGGAGGAAAATAACATCACCTTGTAACTGACATCCTATTAAGCCTCTACTAATGGAACAAGATATTTTTCTCCAGATGTTTTTTTTTATTTTAATCTTATTTAATTGCATTTGCGGGGAGGGCAGGGTATAAATGCAATAAAATAAATAAATAAATAAAATCAATGGGGAGGGGGTGGTTAGCAAGAAAATGGAGACTCATGGGCAGGTAATTCAGAAAATTATATATATATA
>NW_015167585.1:299627-311890 GCF_001447785.1 Gekko japonicus | reverse complement strand
AATGGGGGGGGGGGTTATGAGCTTTGATTGTGAAAAGCTATACCCCAAAAAATCTTGTTGGTTCCTAAAATGCTACTGTACTCGAATCTAGCTCTGTCCCTTTAATGTAATGCCTACCTGGAACTCCGGGGAAAAGAGGAAAAAGCCAATTACATTGTGATTGTCTTTTGTTGAGAATATGGTAGTCTGTGTAAAATTCTTCTGACAGGTTGCAGGGCTTTGAATCAATACATGTTAATGTTGCTTCACATCCTTGGAACCTAATGTAAACATTCTGGAAAGCCAGCCAAGAGGCTTTGAATGGATAAAAGGGGGAACCTACAAGATTGTAGAAGAAACAGCTGGTTCTTTTTTTAAAAAAAGTGAAAGGAATAACACAGAAGAGGGAGTTTATCAACGACTGAGTTGGTCAGATCATTGTCATTAATAATGGATTAGAAATCTGGTTTGTGGAGGTAGATTTTAAATCAGCCTCAGGAAAAGCAGTTGAAGGAAGCTTGTGACTTTCTAGATATTTTTGGGATGGATTACAATAAAGAGCCCTTGCTCAGACATGTAGAGAAGTATTTGGTGCTGAAAAAGGAAGTGAAAGGCTTTATAGATTACTGAATCTGAAAGGGCTCCGTTCCATAACCAAGAAGGAGATGCGATAAACGGAGAAAGTAAAGCCTAATAGTAGCACAGTTTCAGGAAAAGACAAAACAGGGCAACATTGCGGTAGCCTGGAAACCACCTATGGAAGTGGAATTAGTCCAGTGGAGACTTTAAGAAAGTGATATATATGCAACCCTCAGTGAAATTAAAAAACAAACCAACCCAAGGCTGACCTGTAGTAACGTTTTATTGGACTGAAAGCAAGGACAGAAAAGAACACAGGGAAACAAAGAACACGGAAGGAGAACATGCAGTGAAGTCACAACCAAGTCATGGTGACCTCCACAGGTGGTCTTCCAGGCCACAGACATGCAGAGGTGGTTTTGCCATTGCCTTCTTCTTCAACTCCCATCTTCCTTGTTGGTCTCCTATCCAAGTACTGACCATGGCTGAACCTGTTCCGCTCCTAAACTCTGGGAAGTCCAGGTAAGCTGGGCTATTCAGGCTGTTAGAGAACATGGAACCTGCAGCCAAAGTGGCTTGTCCTGGGTTCAGCCCAAGGAGACATTTGGAGGGAAAAAGGGATCTCAGCTTAGCAAAATTATAACACACTTTAAGATCTTATCATGAAAAGGATTCAATAGAATGCTACTTACACCTGTCAAAATCAGGAAGAGAAATGAATTCCTCGTGTCTCCCACTTTGCTGGATCTCACAAGAGACAGATTCTGTGCTAAAATATGATACACACACAACATACTGCTGTATTCCATTACTGCAAAATTACAGAGTGGTAGAGAATCTGAATCATGATGTAGGCTTGTTTAAATGATTGCCAGAATACTTGTTCAACAGATCTCATTGGAAAAACTGAACATCATTATCAATTTTTCGTTCAAGCACACTGGAAGTTTCATTGGTTGCAATGAGAAACAATTAAGCACTAAAAGCAATATTAATTGTGTCAGGTCTCTAAAGTATGCTAAATATCTTTCTCCTTCCTTTTTATGGGTATGTCAATATGAGTTTGTGTTTTGGAAATTTGTTTTTAGTGTTTCATATATATGCATTTAAAATTTGTTTTAATGTTTTGACTGGAGACCATAAAGTAGAAAGGTGGCATCAAATGTTTTAAATAAATAAAATAACAATACCCCCCCCAATTCATAGTCAGGAAGGAATTTTCTTTCAGCAGTGGCCTGGAAAATTCTTTTGGTCTACTTACTTGGTTGGCTTTGACTGTGTGCTTTCAGTTCCAGTGATATTAATCTTCTATTATGCTTTCATCACTTAACATTGTCTAATGAAAGTCCTTTCCGTATAATGTATTTCACCTTAAGAAACCAGTTCAGGAATGTTTGATTATGAACAAAAGACTCTTGCTTCTCAGTAGCAACACAGCTCACAAAAATAAGCTCACTTCCTTCTTCCGTAGTGGAAAAGGGTTTAAGAATTACTCAGATACATTATAGTTTGCTTCATAAAGTTAAAAATAACCTGATGAAAAAATACAGTTTGATGCAATAAATATATACCTTTTCCAGATAATTCATGTGTGCATGCAATACAAGTACAGTAAATTTTAAAAAATGAACTTCAAATCTCAGCTGAGCCATGAATTCACTTGGTGGTCTCAGGAGAGTAACAGACCCCCTTCTTCTGTATTGTCCAGCTTTCCAATTAAAGCCTACCTCTCAAACCCTGCTCTCTGTGCCCCTGCCTGAAGTAGAAAGGGGAGCACTGAACAGAGATAGTGTTGGTGGCAACAACAATCCAAGAACCTCTGTTTAAGCACCTTGCCCAAGAATGGTTTATGAGAGATTGACTGGAAGCTGTTAAACTCTTTAGGACTGGTACAACCAAACTGCCTTCAGGGCCATATTGTAATAAAGTCTTCAGTTATCTCCACCACTCAACAAGTAAGTCCCCTTCTGGATGATCTAAATCAGGGGTGTCAAACATGTGGCCTGGGGGCCGGATGAGGCCCCCAGAGGGCTTCTATCAGGCCCTCAGTGGAACTGGCTGTCTCCTGCTTCTTCTTTCAGTTCTGCTGCTGCTGCTGCATCATAGCTTGCTTTGCCAGACTCAATCGCTCAGAAGAGATAGATAGACAAGTTTCTGTTCCCTGCACTGGCTGAGTCTCCTCCCCCTCTCCCTCACAGGGGGAGAGAGGGAATGAGCCAGAGCAAGCCTTTCTTTCCCTCCATTGCCTGAGGTTCCTCCCTGAAGGGAGGGAGGGAAGGAGGGAGAGCTTGCTTTGCTTAGCTTCCTCAGTTGCATGGGAGAAATACAAAGCACCTCTAAAACCAACAAATTTTTATCCAAGGTATGAGCTTTTGTGTGCCTTGCTACAGTGTGTGTATTTTGTTGGGCTTGTTATGCTGTGGCTCTCCTGGGTGCAACTGGGTTCCGTCCCCCTTTTAATGATCCAGTTTTTCTCAGTAGAAAAGCAATTTGAACTATTTAGATGAGAAAAAACAAGCCAACAAGGTGGATTAGGCTGAGTTTGTGTGTCCAGACCAAGTTCACCAAGCACATTTCCTTTGGGGATTTTGAACTTAGACTTCCCAGAGAGTAGGCTGGTACTGACCACTGAGGAAGACTAGTTTCATAGACAAACACATAGCCTTCAGTTTGTGCCATGGTGCCTTCTCATGTTGTGGACCAGCACATGAAGCAATTTATGTTTGCTCGCAATGCCCAGCTATTATATGTTTTCCCCTGGGTCCTAGCCTCAGAATTCTGAACATGAGATTTCTGTAGTGAACGTCAATAAATCAAAAGTAGATTTGCAGCTTACAGGTACACACTTGAACAGCATACTCAAGATTGCAACAGCACAGACATTTTGATGCAGTAATTCAGAGCAAGAAGTATCAGTTATCAGACACTGTTAAATAAACAAAATACTGCAAGAGTGCTAATATTTTAAGCATGCTTTTATTTTAGGTCGGGGGAAAAGCATTTGTGTGCTTTATAAAGTTTATATCTCTGCTACCTGGCATTACATTTTTTGACACATGTGTCCTGGCCCAACAACGTCTCATTTAAGTCAGATCCGGCCCTCATAACAAATGAGTTCGACACAAATGAACCAATTACAATGTGCGAGATGGTAGAAGCAATAAAGAAGAGGCAAAAAAGGAAAAAAGCACCTGGGCCAGATGGATTGCCAGCAGAATTATACCAAATTTTTGAGGAACAGATAGCTAGTCTGTTAAAATAATTGTTTCAAAAGATAGAAAATTCAGAAATAATTCCCGAATCCTGGAATCATGCAGTAATTACATTAATACACAAACCTAACTCAGATGCAAGTGAAATAAAAAAAATTATAGGCCAATTTCCTTATTAAATGCTGACTACAAAATATTTGCTAATATTTTAGCCTTTAGATTCAAAAGGGTCCTATCCCAAACTATACATCAAGATCAGATGGGGTTTCTACCGAAAAGGCAAATGAATAATAATTTGCATACAGTTATTGATATATTAGAATATTACAAGGTACATCCTGAAAAAGAGCTTGTCTTAATGTTTCTTGATGCAGAGAAAGCGTTTGACAAATTGTCGTGGGAATTTTTATTGCAAAAATTAGACCAAACGGAATTTTTTGACTATGATTAAAGCCATCTATAAAAAACAATATGCCAAAATACTCTTAAATGGGGATACCACTAATAATATAGAAATTTATAAAGGATCGAGGCAAGGTTGTCCGCTATTGCCATTATTGTTTATCTTTGTGCTAGAATCTCTGAACAATTTTATACAAAAAAATGACCAGATAAGAGGTTTAAAAATAAAGGGAGAAGAATTTAAACTTTTGGCCTTTGCAGACAACCTGCAGAATCCGAGAACATCTATAACTTCTTTGTTGGAGGTGATAAAAATGTATGGAAATGTAGCAGGCCTAAAAATAAATTATAAGAAAACGAAGCTTATTTTGAAAAACTGTCAACCAAATACCATTCAAGAAATTATAAAAATAACGTCGATGGAATTTGTGAAAAAAGTTAAATATTTAGGTATAATTTTGACCAACAAAAATAGCTCTTTATTAGAGGATAATTCCTACAAATTGTTAGATGAAATTAGAAATGATTTGTCAAAATGGAAGGACATACCTTTATCTATCATGGGTAGAATAGCAGCTGTTAAAATGAACATACTGCCAAGATTTCTATTCTTGGCACAAAATATTCCTATTTTAAAAAAACAGAATTTTTTTGAGGAGCTAGATAAAATTACCAAAAAGTTTGTATGGCACCCCAAAAAAGCAAGAATAAGATGGAAAATACTACAGGATAGAAAAGAAAAGGGGGGATGAATGTACCGAATTGGTTTTTATATTATAAAGCAGCCGTCCTTGTCTGGATAAAAGAATGGCTTTTGCTAGAAAATAAGAGAATCCTAGCACTCGAGGGGCACAACTTGTATGGGTTGGCATGCTTACGTATGGTACGGCAAAGAGAAAATACACTCCAACTTTAAGAGTCATGCGATAAGAGGAGCACTAAATAAAATTTGGAATGAGATAAAGGTGAGATTCTATTAAAAAAACACAAGATGGGTTTCCCCATTAGAGGCGTTTATAAAACCTTCACTTATTTCTTCAAATAAAAAAGGAAATTATGACGCTTTATTGGAAAAAACCAATACATTAAAAACTGAAGAGAAATTGTTACGTGAAAATAACCTATCCTGGTGGGAACATGCATTAATAAGAGATAGATATAGTAAAGATATGGAAAGAGGTTTTGATCATGAAAAAAATGAACTTGACAAAATATGGCTGTCTTCAAATGATAAATTAATTCAGAAACTTTATGGCTTCTTATTGGATGAGATGATTTTGAAATAGAGGAAAATATTAAAGAAGTGATGATATCATGGACGAAAGAGCTGGGGGGGAAATTAGAGATAGAACAATGGTCTAAAATATAGAAATCCGTAAAATATATGAGAGCTGTAGCGTACAAAGAGAATGTTTATAAAATGTTCCACAGATGGTATTGGTCCCCGGATAAAATAGCTAAATGTTATAGTAATGTATCCAATTTATGTTGGAAATATAAATCGAATGTGGGGACCTTTTATCACATGTGGTGGAAATGTAAGAAAGTGCAAAATTATTGGAAAATGATACATAAAGTAATACAAGAAATTTTAGACCTCAATCTTGACTTAATACCAGAAATCTGTTAAACATGATACCAAATTGATATAATTCTAAAGATGTATATTTAATATCATATATAATAACGGCTGCAAGAATGTTATTGGCAAAGAATTGGAAATTAGAAAAATTACCCTCTAAAGTGGACCTAATGTTAAAACTGTTAAATCTTGCACAAATGGATGATTTGAGTTTAAAATTACAAGACAAAAACAATAAGATACAAAGTAAAAGATGGAAAAGGGTATATAACTGGGTAAAGAATCTGGAGGATTGAAAGACTCTGAAAATGTATGTAATCTGTGAAGATGTAACGTTCAATGAAAAGTAAAAATAAAGCCTAAAAAAACCACACATAAAAAACAAATGAGTTTGACACCGCTGATCTAAGTAAACAGCAAGGATAATGCTTAAGCGTGCAATTGGCAGGTCCCACTTCACCAAGGATTTTGTCCATGTTCTCATGCAGAACAACTGAAAAGTATTTAAAACAGGACAAGGCCAGTGACCCCAGTGAGCCTAGTCAGGTGCTGGCTCCAGTAGCAGCACAGTGTTACTCTTGAGATGTGTGATTCAGAATGGTCCAAAGCTTTTCTTGGAGTGCATAGAACATGCAGCTGCCCCAGTTCCTTATTCAGGGCATTCAGTGGCTTTCTGGAGATATCCGAAATAGAAGCTCTTAGTGCTAGAACTAATGTTTAAAATGGGCACCAGTGCCTGTACCTTTCAGGGCAGAGTCCCCAGAGCATCAGAGTATAGGATTTGGGGTGATCCAACACTTCCTTTGAGGTCCAACTACCCCTCATTTCTTAATCTTCATTTCTCCTGAGGTACCCTGCTTTTGAGCCATCAGTGCAAAAAAAGCTTTGGACCAGGGAACAGCATAGGTCCCCTTAACAGGGCACAATGCCCTGAATGTGGGAGCTATATGATTTGTGCTGGTCTAGAGCTTATTTTGCAGTGTAGAGCTCATTAAGTATCATCAACATTTGTGGTTGAATTTGTGAATAAGGAAGTAGGAATTGTGAATAAAGAACTGGGAACCAACTTCAGCCTCTTTCCTATCCACCACATGCTGGGTGGTAACACTTCTTTTCCTACAAGGGTCATCCTTACCCCTAAAAACTTAACAATAAAAAACCCATAATTTAAAAAAAATGCATTGCCCTAATAAGAATAAACAAATGGAAACCCGTAATCATTCACGGTGGGCAGGACACAGAAACAAGATGCTTTTACTTGTTTAGTCCTCTGGTTGACTCCAGCAGTGGATCTATCTGCCTGTCAACTCCACAACATGGGGAAGAAGGACCCAATGGTCTCTGTAACCATGTCCTTTTCAAATGTATTTTGCAGTGCTGTGTGGACTAACACAGCAGGTTTTGGGGCGGGGGGGGGGTGCCCACTGGTGCCATCAACTAGTAAAGTGAAGGTTTTTGTCAGTTCTGTTGCCACAGGATTGCCAAGAGGTCTTAAAATGACAAACTATTCAGATCTGGAGAGAAGGATCAAATCATTTGTACTGTTGTTGCCACAGACTCATCCCACTTCAAGTTTTTGTGGGTTGGCAGCTTATCTTCAGCCAGTCCCTGAGTCTACCTGCACCTCTTTCTACATTCTGCTTCCTCATAAAAGGGCTTGGAACCTGTCCAATATCATCAATTTCCCAGAGGCCTGAACGAATTACCATGGCATGGCACCCCTATATCTGTAACTCCTTATGTTTTATCTGGATATTAGATTTTCATTATTTTTAGCCACTTCAGGAATCTTGAATTAATACATGAATTAATAAAAGATTCTAGGGGATTATAATCTTGTGGCAGTGGTGAGTCCTGCTGCCCATCAACAACATAGAGGCAAAAGGTGTAAACAATTATAACCAAGGTGTGTTCTGAAGTTTTCCAGAACTGAACAATCACTGTATTTGTTAATACTGGAATTTTGACAAGTACTGTTACATAAGAAAACATGCTGCATACCAACCAAAAAGACTCAATACTTGCTTATTCTTTTAACCATTCCATTCTTAAGAAGTAATATAAATATGAAATCTTCAAGAGCAATGCTGGTATACAGAGGAAATACAAGCTCATTAATAAGTGATATAGGAGGTAGGTGTAACCCTTAATGACTGATCAAGGTATATGTGCACAGCAAGAGTATATTTGCATTATCAGACCACATGGGGAATACACTTTGTAAAAGAAACTACTGGAATTATGGATTTCAAATGTACAGTGGATAATAATAAAACTATCCCACAATCTCTCAGACATTCAGTACCCAAGCCTCTTAATTGAAGAAGGTTCTAGGCTTGCTGAAGAAAAGAAAATACTGGGCTTTATCCTACCCCTATCCTACCACTTTACTGAGCAAGGTTTGATGCTTTCCTCCAGTCCATCCTTTGAGGAGATTTCCTATGAGTTGTGGTTCTTCCATTGGAGGAAGAGCCACTTAAGGGGCAAGGAGACTAACTGGATAATAGTTAGATCCATACCATCGTCCTGGTCTTTCATCTCATTCCACCCCCCATTAGTTTGTTGAGCTCACATCTGACAGTATTCCCCAAGTGCTGTTCCAAATCTTAAGAGAGAAATTGAAGTCTGTTAATTGGCTGCGGTGGCTCAGAGGTTAAGACACTGAAGCTGCAGACTGGAAGGTCTGTAGCTCAGCAGTTCGAGACCCTAGTGCCACATGGCGGAGTGAGCTCCCGTCTCTAGCCCCAGCTCCTGCCAACCTAGCAGTTTGAAAGCAAGAAATTGCAAGTAGATAAATAGGTACCACTTCAGTGGGAAGGTAACAGCATTCCATGCGCCTTGGTGTTTAGTCATGCCAGCCACATGGCCACAGAAATGTCTTCAGACACCACTGGCTCTACGGATTGGAAACAGAGATGAGCACCACCCTCTAGAGTCGGATTCAACTGGCTTTTGAGCAAGGGAAACCTTTACCTTTACTAATTGGCCTGACTATCTGTAGTTTTCATAGTGCAAAAGAGTGCACATTACATAGAGCAAAAGAGACATGGAGTTGGCTAATGGTGGTTCCTTCCTCTGGTGCAAGGTACCTCCCTGATGCAAGAAGCTATTCTTCTAGTGGAATACTACTGTTTCAGTGCTAGTGTAATAGTATAGGACTGAAATGAAGCCAGAGAGAATATACAAAGATGTTTATTCTTTGAATAGAAACTGGAATCTTTGAGGATTTGGGCTAATAGTAATAAACTATTAAATTTGTCCATTTCATTACAATACAGTAAGGCTTAGCTATTAATACCTCTCTCATCTGTCCACTTAACAGTAGAAATATAGACATGCCAACAGAAATCAGGCCCAATTCAAGCCGTGCCCTCCGCCCTCCTGCAAGAATGCAATTTACATCTTTTATAGACTCTGTTATCTGCTACATTGTGGGCATAAGGTGTGAAGCTGATCTGACTCTTTGTTAATGTATGTTTGCCTGTAGCCTAAAAGGAAACAAAATGGCAAGTGAATTAATATTTGGGGGGTTTTGCATAAGATTTTATTAGTTTTAACAAGAATAGACATAGACAACTACAGAAAAAAAGAAAAACATAGAAAAGCAACTAACAACAATGGAGCATATACTTTTGTTTCAGTTTTAGTTTAACACTTTAAAATCGAACCGAGTTCTTATATCAAGCAAACTTTTGGCTAACATAGTCAATAACTCACTAATTTCTCCTTGGGATGTTTATTTATTTCATTTATATCCTGCCTTTTTATCCAGTGGAGGCCCAAAGCAGCTTATATCTTCTCTTCTCCTCCATTTAATCCACACAACAACCTTGTAAGGGAGGTTATCCTGAAAGTGGCCCAGTGTTTCCAAGCAAGCTTCCATGGCAGAGTGGGGAGTTGAACCTGGGTCTCCAGTCCTACTTTAACACTTTAACCACTACACCAGACAACAGACACAAGCCAAGGGATCGATATTCACTCTTTATATCAATTGAGTGATTTGTGGAACCTGTCTTACTACAAAGTTGTAATATGTAAGAGTTGACTGTGAGCCAAAGCACCCTGGTTCCCCTCAAGGGTTGATGTGAATATTAGCAGACCTGCTTCGGCTTGCAGGTTTCCATAATTGGACCTTCCTGCCCACACTATCCTTATCTTCTTCAAGGCCAGACTCAAGAACATGGACTCCTGCTGGGAGCCAAATATCTGTTTTTGCCTCCATTTGATATACACATGGGGCAAAGACTCCTCAGAAGAGGAGCTTCCTATGGTTTCTACTATGCACAGGGCTGTGTGCACTTCTGAAGCTCCTGGAGAAGCTCCCATGCCTCTTGTCCAACAGCGGGTTCCTGTTCCAGCAGACCAGAAAAGCTCTGAGTGAATCTGTCCACATCCTATACCTCCAAAGTCTCCCATGAGACACCAGAAATGGAGGGCCAGAGCTGAAGCCTGGGCCAGGCAGATGAGTGCATGCTTGGTGGCTCAGGGTCTCCCACACTCTAGCTTCTCTCAGAAGGAAGAGAAACTCAGTAGCTCTTTGCAGGATTAGAGACCTAGCCAGGACTCTCAGTTCCTTATATAATCCTGCAGTTGTGTTCCAACCATTTCTGGTTTAACATCTTCTTTTAACCAGCTTGTACTTTAATCTGGATTTTGTTTTCAAGTCACTGCTGATTTATGGCAACCCCACAGGGTTTTTAAGGCAAGAAGTGGTTTGCCATTGCCTACCTCTGCATCACAACCCTGGTATTCTTTGGAGGTCTCCCATCCAAATACTAACCAGGGTTGACCCTGCTTAGCTTCAAAGATCTGATGAGACTGAGCTAGCCTCTTCTCGTCAGCTTTCTAGGGTCTGCCTCTTGTGGAGATCTCTAGTCTCCAGCTTTAACTCCTACTTTGATCCTTGGATCCTGGCCTGCTTTCTTGCCTGCCTATTTACCCATGATCCTTGAACCTTGCTGCCAGTCAGTGTTCCCTCTAAGCTGACTTAGTGTGAGCTAGCTCACAGTTTCTTTGCCTCCGGCTCACACATTTTTGTCTCAGCTCAGGAAGGAGGGCTCCAGAGCAAACTGATTTATGCAGCAGCCAAATTGCTCGCTCACAACTTTAATGCCAGTAGCTCACAAAGTAGAATTTTTGCTCACAAGACTCCACCGCTTAGAGGGAGCATTGCTGCCAGTTTACCAGAATAGAATAACATTGGAAGCTGTTTTTAGCACCAAGAGTTGGCCATAGAATCTCTAATACTAGACACAAAATGATATGGGGGGAGAGATCCAGATGGTCCCTTGAGTAGGGTTATTAACCTCAAGGTGGGGCCTTGGAGCTTTCCCATAATGTGGTCTCCAGATTACAGTAATCAGTTTCCTTGGCAGAAATGGCAGCTTCAGAGGGCAGACAGAACTTCTTCCCCAGGCACTGCCCTCAGATCTCCAAGAACAGCCCAAGCTGGCAACCCTAGTCTGAGTCCAAGACCTATGCATATTCTTCCACTTATTTTGCAAAGGGATGCAGGAGTAACTGTATGTTTTGACTTAAACATTTTATCCCGTCTCTCCAAGGAGCATACAGTCCATCAACAATGAAACCATAAAAGCAACCAGTTCTGGCTCCTGAATCTTTCTACAGGGGGAGGGGGGAGGAAATGGTAAGGATAGTGCTCCAGATGATACTGACCATGTGACAATCTATTACTGATGGTGGATTATCTTACTAAAGGCTTGGGACCAGTCTCCTTAGCACGACAGAACATTTAATTTACAAAATAAAGAAGAATTACCAAAGTTCCATCAATATATATAAAAGAAAGTCCCCTCACCGTAAAATCAACGCCCAGGTGAAACCGCTGGACCTAGAGACACCAAATTCGGGGAGAGTGTTCCTACCGTGGCGGAGGTGCTCGCTAAGAAGGGATTTTTAGAAATTCGACCCCTAAGTGGGTCAAAAGGGTGGAAATGTGCTCCCCCCATTGATTCCTATGTGGCTGCCAGTCAGCTACCTCTCTGCACCCCCACTCTCTGATTGGTCAGCTGCAGAGCTCAGGGTTCTGAGGTTAAAAAAACACAACAGTTACAGGGGACTGCAGAGAGATAATGACAGTTGAGGAAATCAGGAGTGGCCAAGAACCACCTGTAAGGTGAAGCAAAGCTGCTGGCCCAGCCTCTCAGATGGCTTCCAACACACTCCCCCTACACCTAACAGGCAGTTGTCTGTCAGGTGCAGCCCCACCTCCACAGTGGCTTCTAATCTCCCCCTCCCCCTCCTACACTGGACAGGCAGCTGCCTGTCAAGTGTAGGAGAGGAGGTGGGATGGCTTCCAATACACTCCCCCCACCTCCTACACCTAACAGGCTGTCAGCTGCAGCAGCAGTTGCAGGGTGCTTAAAGCCATGAGGGAGCCTGCCCCAGCAGTAACGCCTTAGTGATCCTGCCAGCCCTGCCTCCACAGTGGCTTCTAATACTCCTTCCGCCTCCCCGTCCTGCACTGGACAGGCAGCTACCTGTCACCA